>NW_015113078.1:144765-182270 GCF_001443285.1 Poecilia latipinna | reverse complement strand
CAGGTATCCGTGGCAATGTTCTAGATTAGGGGTGGGCAGCTCCAGGCCTGGAGGGCCTCCAGCAGCTTTTAGATGCATCTCTGCTTCAACACACCTGAGTCAAATAATGAGGTCGTTAGCAGGACTCTGGAGAACCTGACTGCACTTGGGAGGTGATTCAGCTGTTGGATTCAAATGTGTTGGACCAGGGAGACATTAAGAGCTGGAGGAGACCGGCCCTCCAGGACCAGGATTGCCCACCCCTGTTCTAGATCTATAAGAGCGGATCTACTCAGTTTAATTCAGGGATGTCCCGAGTGCGGCACATGAATGAAGTGTCATTTGGTAAATAGTAACACTTTTAATGCAAAATTAATACTTTTAATGAATTTTAATGCGTCTTTACAGTAACATAGCAGTTCAGCTGTTTTTCTGTATCAGATCAGCCGATGCCAAACCTCAGATATCGGAAGTGTAAACAGTCGATTGGTGCGAAGGTGTCCTGGTCCTGCTGCTCCGTCTCTGATTATCTGTGATAACTCCTTAAATCTCGATGCAGGAGGCCAAACCTGACCCTGAACCTCAATCTGCTCCTGCACCTGTGAGCCACAGCCAATCAGAGGTGAGCAGCGGCAGCGGAGACCCGGAGATGGACAAGAAGATCAAGAACTTAAACAAGGTGAGAGGAAATGGGACCGCTATGAGATCTGCTGCCTGGAAATCAAACATCAGGAGATTAAAACCTTCTAATCTAATCTGTGACATAAATGATTACTCTGTCAGAAACTGAGAGCCATCGAGGAGCTGAAGGAGCAGCAGGCGTCTGGGAAAGTTTTGCAGAAGAACCAGGTGACGGATCCATAAACAGAGCAGAATATTGTCTGCATACTGAGTAACATTCAGACCAGTATGGTGACCTCTGACCTTTAAAGAACGCTGCTCTGTCTGTCTGCTGCAGGTGGAGAAGATCCAGAAGGAGGAGCAGCTGCTGAAGGAGCTGCAGGCGCTGCAGGTCAAGCCGTAGGATGCCTTCCCAGCATGCTTCACTCTGACACGGCCAGGAGCAGCGGCTGATTGGACAGAAACGGGACTGGATTGGGGGGCGGGGCTTGGTTGTTTAGGTTTGCTGAGCGACAGCGGCATTCTGGGAAACGTAGGCAGTAGGCGGTGAGGCTGCCTCATCTGTACAGTGTTTCACAATAAAAGCCTGTTCTAAAGCTCATTGTCTTTAATGTGGAGTCATGACCTCTGACCCTGGATCGGACCTGGCTTTGGGTCCATCACATCACCAGAACAGCTGGAGTATTGGAAGTTTTCCAGTTTTCGTCCAGGTTTCATTTTTCCTTCTGGAATGTTTTTTATGACTTTAGTATCCCTTATCTTGTTTTTTGGCCTTCACCTGTCAAACTCTTCTTAAAAAATAATTATCAGCATCTAACTCAGTGTTTCTCAACCCTGGTCCTCACCTCCCCCCTGTCCTGCATGTTTTAGGCGTTTCCCTTCTGTCACACACCTGAATTGTATCTCTGGGTGATTGACAGGCTTCTGCAGTACTTGAATCAGCTGTTCTGGAATAGAGGCACATCTAAAACATGCAGAGCAGAGGGGCGGTGAGGACCAGGGTGGAGAAATGCTGATCTAAGTGGTTCATTTTGCTGCCTGTTCAGCCTCACTTTGCTCCTATTGGCTGTATTTTCAACCAATAGGAAGATGCAATCAAAGGATTGTCGTGACGTCATCAACGCGGATCGCTCTGATTGGCCGTTTTTGAACTCCTCCCACCAGCAAACGTGTTTGCCTCAAACACTCCTCCCTCTCCGCCGGCTGGCTGTGAACGAGCGGACCCTCTCTACGTGTTTTGTATTGATCGTTACAGACACTTCCTGCGCTGCTAAACGATGCTGTTCTGGTACCGGTACCGGGAGCTGTGGTTCGGAACGGAGGCTTAACGGCAGCAGAGAGGAACTACAGCTGGAGCAGTTTACGGCACGTCGTGAAGCGTTGGAAACACGTGGAGGTAAGAAACCAGTTCTGGTTAACGGTTTGTAATGTCAGCTGTTGGTACAGATTCTGGTTCCGAACCATCTGGCAGTAATGATGAAGTAGATCTTGTCAGAGTTCATGAGTTCACACCGAACCGGTTCTTCATATGAACAGAACCTGGAAGGAACCTGACTGGTCCAAACACCTGGAGATCCAGAACATTTCCGGACCGTAAAGCCACAACCTTATCTTACCATAAAGTTAGTTTTCCTGGACCGGAACCGGAACCAGATCGGGCAGAATCTCTTTTCCTTTTTACTGAAAAAATTATGGGAAAAGTTTCCATAAAAAATAAAGACCGAAATTAATTTAAATAAGTTTAAGTTAGTTTAAGTTAAGCCATTTTTTAACTGCTTTAAATAATAGCTTTACTGTTTTGTTAGTTTACAATAATGTTGCAAAACAAAGTTAAATTCCTGATAAAGAAATACAAAAATAAAATTCAAACTGATCATTAAAATTAGAAAGTAAAGTTAAATAAATACATGTTTAAATTCAGGATGAACATCCCAAAAGACTCTTCAGTGACCGATCCAGAAAGACTTGCTTTTACTCTTTTTTTATTTTTTAACTTTCAGACAGTAACCGTGGCAACAACAGATTGCCAAGGTTACTGTCTGAAAGTTAAAAAATAACAAGAGTAAAAACCTTGTTGGTCATCATCCATCCATCATGATGGACATGAATCCACCAATCACAGGGTCAGTCTAACTCCTGGTTTCTGTTCTTGTTCCTGATTGGTTGGTTTCTGTAGATGGAGGCGGAGCTGCGGCCTCAGGAGGAACTGAGCCACGCCCCTGTCGTCGGGCTGAGTCTCTGTGACTCCGCCCCCCTCCTGTGGCGGCTCCAGGACTTGAAGGCCGTGAGGTCCGAAGGCCTGGTGGGGGCGCTGCTCGGGTCGCTGCCCAGAACCCCCCGGCAAAACATCCGACTGGGCCGGCCGCTGCTACTGCTGCCGGAGGAGGAGAGGCTTCTGGGAGAACGCCGCGGCGCCGCCGCTCTGCCCGCCCGGAACCAGGTCAGCAAACAGGCCGGGTCAGAGGTTCTAAGTAACCACTGGGTCAGAACCAAGATGAGGAAACAGAACAGGTCATTTGTATCAAAAAGATGTCTTTAGATGTATAAACTGCACCTTCTGAAATGGCGGGGCTTCGGACGAAAGTCACTAAGGTGCGTTTGCTTCATCATTGTTGTCAGGATGCAGAGGTGTGTCTACTGAGGGTGCGTTTGTTTTGTTGTCATCAGGAAGTGATGCGGTTTCTGCTGAGGGTGCGTTTGTTTTGTTATCAGGAAGCGGCGGGGTTTCTGCTGAGGGTGCGTTTGTTTTGTTGTCATCAGGAAGCGGCGGGGTTTCTGCTGAGGGTGCGTTTGTTTTGTCATCAGGAAGTAGCTGGCGGGGAGCTGCAGCAGCATTATGCAGAGGAGCAGCAGAGGAGCTTTGAGGAGCAGAGCGTCCTCGCTCTGGAGGACAGGAAGTCGGCGTTGGTTCGAGCTATGACATCATCATCAGGTAGGTGCGTTACTATGGCGACGTTTTTTTCCTGCTGCGCTCTAACGGTGCTGGTTCTGATGCAGGTTCTGATCCAGGCTCAGACGAGGTCCTGCAGCGCCGCCTACTGGATCTGGAGCAGAACTTCAGCTTCCCGCGCTCGGCGCTGGCGGTGCAGCTGAGCACAGCGAGGGCGGGGCTTAGCCACTGTCCGGAAGCCCGTGCCTTCCTGGAGGCCGACTGGCCAATCAGAGCGCAGCACTGCCCCCGCCGGGAGGCCAGGTTCCAGGTGTTCAGGGACCTGCGGGGGCGGGGCTTCTTCCTGACGTCTGCAGGGAAGTTTGGCGGAGACTTCCTGGTGTATCCAGGTGAGCCTGAGCGCCCGACCTCCGTTTGACCCCACTGACCTCCAGCTGACTCCGCCCCCTCGTCCTCAGGTGACCCGCTGCGTTTCCACGCCCACTTCATCGCCGTGTGCCTGGCGCTGGACGAGTCCATCTGCCTGCTGGACGTCCTCTGTGTGGCCCGGCTCGGCTCCAATGTCAAGAAGACGGTTCTGCTGTGTTCGCCGGCGCCGGACGGCCCGGTCCGCTACACCTCGCTGCAGTGGAGCGGGATGGTGTGAGACCCGAACCGGAGTGAACCGGACCGGACTCCGGGACAGTGTTTGAACTGCCTGGTAGAGGAANCGCTNTCCCGTCTACAGCGACCTGACCCGTGTGGTTAAGAACATTTTATTGTTGTTTATTTGAAGATTAATGGACTCTCAAAATTCTTGGACTCTCAAATGGAGAAAATGTTGAAGTTGAAAACAGAGAAAATAAACCCAGCTTTTCATCCATCCATCCATTTTCTTTACACCCTTGTCCTTTGGTGGGGTCGGGAGGGTTGCTGGTGCCTCTCCAGCCATCGTTCTGGGCGAGAGGCGGGGTCACCTGGACAGGTTGCCAGGCAACACAGAGACAAACAACCATGCACACACACACTCACACATGGGGGCAATTTGGAGAGGCCAATTAACCTGACATGTTTTTGGACTGTGGAAGGAAACCAGAGTACCTGGAGAAAACCCACCATGCAGAGGGAGAACATGCAAACTCCACAGGTATTGAACCCAGAACCTTCTTGCTGCAAGGCAACAACTCTACCAACTGCGCCACTGTGCAGCCCTAAACTCAGCTTTTCTTGCAGGTAAACTGTAGTACGTCATTTTATAAAAAATACTGTCAACATGTGACAGAATTTCAGACAGATAATCTGAAAAAAAAAATAAAGCTCCTTTGCCTTCTCCCAGTGCTAACTAGAAACAACCAATTACATCCAGGAGGCGGGGCTTAGCGCTGTTAATCACTTCCTCAGTTTGCTCTCTGCTACATTTCAGCTAGCAATGCATGTTGTGAACGCTAAAGTTCGTTAGCATACACAGATGACAGTTTTTCTGTAGCAGTAAATTGTTTCTCCACCATTAGCACATTTAGCAGGGAGTACCTGAGGTTGATTAACAGCACCAAGCCCCCCCTCTTGGCTCTGATTGGTTGTTTTTGGTCCATTTCTTCAGACGCTAATTGGGAGGAGGTGAAGATGGATCTTTTCACACTTTATCTCTCTCATAACTCTCATAACATACTGACAGTTTCAATAAGTAATATTTTAATTTGTCTTGGCTCCGCCCACTTTACTAGTCTAGCATTTGGGGGTGGGGTCAGTTCAGCTTTAAGATGATTAGAAGCAGATTTGGAGATTTCAACTGTTTTGGTTCAGAACACAAAGGAGAATTTGTCTTTGGCTCAGATTAAAGCATCAAAATATTAATTTTATTTATATTCAGTTTAAAATAATTCGTACAAATTTTATATCCATGTCTCCACCAGCAGGGGGAGCCATAGCCCGCCTTGTTTTATGGTCAGTAGAACGGGTCGGTCCCGTTCCAGTCGATGGCGGCGCCGTCCCACTTCGTCCTGATGGTCATCTCCAGTGACGGGAACCGTTTCTCCGGGTCTGCCTCTGCGGGCGGCGCCTCCCAGTGGTGGGAGTGAGTATCTGCAGGAGAACCAGAACCTTTTTGGACCTGAAGCGGCTTACAGGAGCTGAATGAGGGGCGGCGGCGCTCACCTACGGTGAGGCGTGCCGTGGATCTCTGGGAGTTCTGGCCGTTGCAGTAGAAGAGCTGGAACTGGTGCTCCATCCTCCAGTCGGACAGCAGGGACCGGTTCAGGCTGAACAGAACCGAGTAGCTGCTGTTGATGCAGCAGACCCAGACTGGGAACCGGGGGGTCTTCAGCATGCTGCCCACCTGCAGGAACAACGAGAAACTAAACGGGGAACATCTGAAAGAATTCAGACTCGAATATGAATCAGTTTTTCACCTTAAAACGAACAACTGAACACGTCACACGACGGCGTATTGCAGCCTTCACAGAAAGAAAATGAGAACATTTCAGCCAAAAGAAAAAAACTCTGAAATTTTGAGACGACTCTTAGAATTTTTTTCAGAAAAAACTTGGAAATTTTCTGAGTTTCAAAAGTTAAAAAATGTTGGCTTTTGAAACTCAGAAATTTTCCGAAAATTCAAAATATTTAATCTTATTCTGTAACATTTTTCAGAATAATCTAAAATTTCAGAGTTTTTGTCATGTAAATTTTCAACTTTTGAAACTTTTTTCTCATCTGACAAAAGGGCAGCGCTCCCATGATGGCTGCATTATGAGGCTCGCGTCTACTAACCTGTCTACCCGTCTACTAACCTGTCTACCCGTCTACTAACCTGTCTACCCGTCTACTAACCTGTCTACCCGTCTACTAACGTCTTATATTGTTTGTATTTTTGTTGTTGCTTCTGTACGATGACATAAGGCTGATTCTGATTCTGACACAATGGGACAAAATGAAATGAGGATCTTCAGCTGCAGGTCTGGGTTCTGCTGTCCTTCAGACACGATCTGAACGCAGGGTAGGTCATCCTAACCCTAGGGTAAGTACTCTGCTTTTTTATGAGTGAAAGGTTTTAGTTTGTATGTTCCCTCAAAGCGGATGTGTTTTATTTAGCCTCTGTGTCTCACTTCCCGTCTTGTTCATGACATTCCCATCAGATTAGTTGGACAGGCGGAGAAGCTTCATTAGGAATCGCTAGCTGTCTGCATAGCCCCCCTGGCCCAAATGTGTCTCAGAATAACGTTATACTGCCTCTGCAGGTTGGGAGGATGCATGCAGGTGAAACTTGGTTTGTTGTTTCCATAACAGTCGGTTAAAGAACTGGCTACCTGAGGCAACCCGCCTCGCTCCATCTGTTCCCGGCTCCAGTGCAGGTAACCCACATCACTACGGGACAGGACTCCCAGCAGGGGGCGCTCCAGAGGCTGGCCGTCCTCCCCAAACTGCAGCGTCCCGTTGAAGACGTGAGGACTGGCTCGGCCCGTCAGCAGCAGGTTCAGTAGAGCCTGCAGAGATACAGACACCATCAACACTCATCTGCTGCTCAGGATCTTTATCTGACAAGGCCTGAGTCCAGGGAGTCCAACAGAACTGGGAGTTAGCAGGAACAGACCGGAACAACATGGTTCCAGAATTTGTTATTCTGGAACTGACCAGAATAACAAAACAACAAAACTCGTCGTTTTCAAGTTCAAGTTCATCTGGGTCACCTAAGAAGTCAGACGCAGTAAATCTGGACGTAAACAATGGTTAAAAATGATAATTATAAAATTATGAAAGCAGTCTAAATCACTAGCTGCATTTCTATTGACAACAGAATTGCACAAATTGACATTCTGAAAATAAATCTGCTTAATGGAAAAAGACAAATAAAAATTTGAGAATCTTACCTGTCGACACACAAAGTTTCCCAGGCTGAGGTGCAGCAGATGGGAGATGTTGGAGCTCAGATCGTCTCTGAGCCTGGATGGAAGGAAGAAGAAAGGCTCTGGAGTCAAACCAGAGGTCTTACTGCCCCCTGCTGGTGTACGGTGTCTGTTTGGACAACATGGAGGTTTGGGAGCGTTACCTGTCGACTGTCCGGGAGCAGATGAGGCTGTACAGGAACAGGATGACTCCATGACTCCCCTCTGCTTTAAACTGCAAACACAGATTTAAAACATAGGCTTCCCCAAACCTTGATGTTCATCTCAGTTCAACCAAAAAATCCTTCCAGGTTTAGATTCTGTAAGAACCCAGGTTCACACATCAGAGCTGATCTCTGGGTCTACTCACACACTGAATGTGGTCCAGGATGAACTTCCAGACGTCGTCCTTCCTGTTGAAGGTGAACAGCTGCAGCTGGAAGAATCAGACATAGGGTTAAAATGGAGGATGGTGCTGCAGACAGAGGAATGCAGAGGCAGAACTGACCTTCTCCGTGAAGTCGTCCAGCTTGTAGTCCAGGTGAGGAGTGATGCAGTAGTCCTCGGTTACCAGGGTAACGGTGGCCCGCTCCTCCTGGCCGGCCAACCAGAGGTTGTCGGACAGCGCAGCTGCCAGCGCCTTGTCCTGGTCCCTCTGTTGCAGCTGACTGAGGCTGGTGGAGAGACATTACTGTCCACCAGGTTAAGGCCATTCATGATTGGCTCATTGTGCTGTGACCTGTCCTCGTGTCCCCCTGCCTCTCGCCCAGTGACCGCTGGAGATAAGCACCAGCCCTCAAGGCTTCTGATAGAAAACCAGGAGAATTTATCACAATGGAAGTGGCTCCCAAATTTATACCAGACTTATACCACTCTGTCGGTTTGTCCCTGGTAGAAGACGACTCTGGAATGGTCCTTTGAGGAACATGGTTGCTTGATAAGGAGCAAGTTATGAATGACCTTCACGAGTTGAAAAAGTTCAATGTTCCCACTCTGCATGAAACCCTGAAGGTAACCGAGAGAACGTTGAAGATGTTTTCACACCTGATAGACCAGTAGACTCAGTTCTGTAGTCCACTTTCTGCTTCATATGCACTGGAACAGCACCAGAGCTTTCTTTAATCAAACCGAGATTGAGGTTTTTAGGAGGACCAGAGTTTGATTATGAATTCAAACCTCCCCAGACAAATCAGACTTTCAAGATAAACGGACTAGAGTTCGATTAAAGTGGACTAAATGTGGCTGGTGTGAATGCAGCCTGACCCTGTGGTACCAGCAGTGCTAACTGAAAAGTTAGCTAAGGTAACCCGAAAGCACTAATCATAAATATTAGTTCTGCTGATGCTCAAGTGCAACATCAACTTGATGTTTAGTGGAAGCTAATGCTAAAGTGCTAACTTCCACCATGTTGCCACCCAATGTGTGTCAATGCAATAACCTGCTCTTACATATATCATATCATATCACCCTCAAAAGGGTCAGATCTGTAACTAAACACCTTCCTGTATGTACAGTTTGTATGATTCAGGAAGTGGAACAGATTTGTTGAGTTTTGCTAACTCTGCAGACGACTTTGTGTAATAACTTTCTGCTCATCAACTGGTGAGTTGGTTCTGATACCAGCCAAACCCGTCTGGGTACCAAGTTATTTTCTCTTAGGATACTAGAGTTATTATTGAAAATGAATCTGATGTCTCTCTGCTGCCACTCATGGTTCAGGTGTCATGATCTTGTCATGTGATCTTGTGTTTACAGGTGAAGGTGTCATTGCACCAAACAAGATCCTCACCTGTGCACCGTCCGTCTGTCTGTGATGCCCGGTTGGCTGAACAGCAGGAACTTGATGATGCGGGCCTGAATGACCATCTGAATAGCGCGAGCTCCGCCCTGAAACACACACCTGTGCAGGTGAGACAACTCAACAAGGTGTCTGTACATGTCCAACCGACCAAAACTCAACAGAACTCGGATCTAGTTTGAGTTTTGGTCTGGATCCAACTTATTTCTGAGTCAACAACAATTAGTTGGTTTTGGTAAAAGTTCAGGTTCAACCAGCTAAACTTCAGCTTTGAGCAACCAAAGACGCTTTGGTCTGCATGGGTTCCTCACTCTGTCGGCCTCCAGGATGTACGACAGCTCGGAGTCTGGTTCTCTGAACTGGAAGAAAGACTTCCTCCACTCGTAGTTGAAGACGTGAAACGTTCCCCCAAAGAGGATCCTCCTCAGGCTCTGAGGGAAAACAGAGGAACCTGATCAGCCCTGCTGCCGCTCACCAAGTGGTCCCTCATGACGGAGACAGTTAAACGTTAAGACCAAGTAGCTCCACAGAATTTGGGTACAGCCATGCGCTACTGATTACTGCGATTCGTTTCGTTACAGCTGCCCCTTTTTAATACTCACCATGTCACCTGTGCTCTTTTGTGAACTGGCCATTGCTCCATTCACACTGGTTAATAAATTAGTACAAAATCATCTATAAAACTATCGCTGGCAAAACCCCTCCATACTTTCGCTCACTCATCAATACTTGGAACATCAATTACATTTGATGTTAATTGGTTAATTCATCACAACCATGGTTCCAAGAGTTCGTCCATCATTAGGTCAATCATTGTTTCATTTTTGCTGCACCCAGTGATTTGAACAACTTGCCAAAGGTCAGTTAAAAACATAGTAGATGATTAATGTAACCATGCAATTGTGTGTTTTATAGTTTTGGAACTACTATAGTTATAGTTCACATGATTTTTATGCCAATTGTTCAGAATTATCTGGACTGCTCTGATCTAAAGTTTGGGGTATTCAACACATTGGATTGTCTTGGCCTGATATTGCTGGGGGTGTGGAGTCCCCTTAGGACGGATGAGAATGCAGTCTGTAGCCAATCAGACAGCAAGATGAGGGAAACATGGAGGGGAATCCAAAAGACAGAACAACAGCCATGGAGCAACAGAAAGTCCAGTGGGAGTCGGAGATCTCTCTGTGTGTTTGTTTCTCTCTGTTAGGCCATTAACTATCGGCATTGCTTCTTCCCAGGTTCACCTCAGTCAGCTGGGGGGTGACCGGTGTTCCTCCGAGGCTGGGGGAGATCACCAGGCTCCGGGGGATGGAGCAGGGAGCCAGGAGGGTCCTGCAGGGTGGAGGGGCCTCCTCCTGGTCCTCGTCCTTCACCACATCCAACAGCCTCTGAGGACGGAGAGGAACATGAACATCTGCACAGTAAACACCATCCTGGTGACACAAAACCAATTAATTCCATCCAAAACATTCAGGCAGAAAACAACTTCTCTGCTAAAGTGGCAAAAAAGTAGCTTTATATTTTATAATGAATTCTGAAGCCAAAATATTTTCTGTTTCATGTCATCAGCTACATTTGAACTTCGTCCATTCCATCCATCCAGTCCTGCATTTAAAGGTAAAAACACACACAACAGTATAGATCCTGAAAGAGCAAACAGAAAAGTATCTGAGGACCAAAGATGTCCATGGCATTTGAAAATGGCAAGTTTGCATATTTGTCCTGCAGAGGAGAAAATCAGGACAAATCCTCCCAGGAATCTGGAGGAAGTTGCAGGATGAAGCAGTGATCTGCATCAAGAACCGTCGTTCACAAACTGATCACAAGAGGTTACATGAAGACTTCAACTCCTCGGGGGTCAGATCCGTCTGGAATGGAGCCCATTGGGAAGGTCTCCCACTTTCTAACCAAGTTTTAAATATTCTTCTGTGAGTGTAGAAGTAGTCAGCCTATAGGGTGATCAGCCTACACATGCTATTCAATAGCCTTTCCAAAGTTGATGCTAAAAGTACTCAGTTCCCAGTGCCAGCCTTTCATTATCCTAAATCAGAGTTAATATAGCCTCCAGTGCTAAAGAAGCCACTGCTGGATGCGCAATAGTCCTAATTTTGGCACTAATTTTGTACCATAGAAAAGAATCGTCCATCCAGGCCAGTGCAGATTTCAGAGCAACACCTGAGGCCTTCAAGTACATATCTTTTCCTGGGACGTCCAGGGATTTCTCACCCTGAAAGAGGAAAACCACATTCCAGAGTCACGGCTGAGGAAGAAGAGATCACGGACTGGACTGACCGCAGTGGAGACTGTTGGGAAACGTCGTCTCAGACGTTTTACTGAAGATGTGGTCAAAATAATATTCATATTTTCCTTAACAACACGAAGGTTTTAAACGAGAGTCAGAAAAGAAACTGAAACAAATCCTTTCCTTGTTCTGCAAGATGTAAATTCTTAAAACGGAAGAGAGGAAGAAAAACGAGGTTTCAAAATGTTTCGGTCTGAAGGATCATGGAACTGTTGGCTTCTGTAACCGACTCACATCTGGGTTCTTGTTGACTTCGTGTTGCAGCAGCTCGATGTAGTCCAACCCAGAGTCCGTCATCACCACAAAATACTTCTGTCAGAACCGGAGCCAGAACCTCAAACATCAGCTCTGTTTGGGCCCCATGGTTCTGGTCTCTGAACCCGACCGATCCAGAACGGACTGCGGTTCTGCTGCACACCTGTGGCAAACAGCAGCAGGTTGGTGCAGCAGTGAAACTGAATCTTCTCTGAGTGACACATGATCACCTGGAAGGTGAAAATGGAGCCGGCTGCAGTGCAGGGCCTACACCAGCAGAGGGCAGAGTGGCCCAATCCTAGACCAGACTCCAGACCACAATTAGAACCGAGACCCAACTGACTTGCAGAACCTGCAACAGGTCCGGTGTTTACAAAACTGATTTACCGTGGAGGATCCTGAAGGGGGAGAGTTATAGAGTCCAAAATTAACTATATAACAGTGAATTAATTTGGATTATTTAGCCTGTCGTATCAGAAAATCATGTTACTCATTAATGCATAAACATCAAAAATAAATAAGTTGCAAACAAAATATTTAGTCCCAAACTAAACAACAATTAAGCTACATATTTCGCTCAAAACTAAATATTTAGTTAGCAAGTCAAATATTTACTTTGAGGCTAAATATTTTGTTTGCTAGCTAAATGTTTAGCTCCAAACTAACTATATAGATCGGAAACTACATATTTAGCCTTCCAACTATTCAGCTTGCTAACAAAAGATTTAGCATCAAAATATTTCTTTTCAAGCAAAATAGTTTGCAGGCTAAATATTTAGTTTGAGGCTAAATATTTAGCTTCAAACTTAGTTTATGCTAATTAAATATTGAGTTTCAAACTGACATTTATGAATGTAAAACTATGACTTTTGAAAAACAAACCCCCATTATTCCCTCTTATGACAAACTAAAATATTCTAAATTATTGCTGTTAACCTTTGAATATGTAAATTTCCAGTTAGTTTTAGTTGTTTGTTGCTTAGTTTTCTGTTATCAGCTGCGTACCAGCAGCCATAAGAGGTCAAATAAAACCTGAGGCAGGATCTCGGTGATGCTCTGATGTGTGGAAGTGACTGAACAGTTAATGAATCTGTTCCCAGACTCTCACCATGCTGTGGTCAGACTGCAGCCTGTTGGAAGAAACAAACTGATTCCTGGTCAGGCGGTGAAGAAGAGAACAGTTAGTCATTTAACTGGTCAGATGTGTTTTAGTTCCTGCAGAGTGAAAACTTTCCTTCGCTGCTGCAGGTCAGAAACCTGGACCAGGATGTCCTGAAGCTCTGCCTCCATCTGTGGACACAAACCCATCGATATTACTAAATGTTTGGCTAAATATTTAAAATATTTACCTCGCAACATAAATACTCAGTTGGCAAGCTAAATATACAGTTTACTAAATAAAAATGTAGCTGAGTGACATATTTGGTTTACAGATTACATATCGAGTTTGTAAAATTAATATTTATCCCCAAACTAAGAATGTAGTTAGTTCAGTTTATAAATGTTCAATTTCAACATTTTGCACAAACTAATTAATTTGAGCTAAATATTTAGTTAGCAAGCTAAATATTTAATTTGCTAATAAAATGTTTTTCTAACTGAATAGTTTGTAAATTAAAAATGTTTTACATTGATAAATGTTTAGTTCCAGGCTAAATATTTAGCTTGAAACATGTATAAATAAAAAACTAACATACTAAAAATATTAATTTGAAAAACAAATCTCTAATTTTAGTTATGGCTAAATAACCCAACTTATTGCTTGTCATTTTTAACTGTATAACTTTGCAAACATCCCCTCTCATACTCAAACCTTCGTCAGTTGGAGCAAAATGACTTTAACAGCCTAATCAACCAATCAGAGATCGATCTGCTCAGGTAGATCAGGATCTTACCTGAGCTCTGCCGCCTCCTCGGTTCCTTCCGTCACTTATTTTCTTTAAGAAGCAAAAAAATCTATTTGTTCCTAATCAGGACGTCCTGCTGATCAGCAGCACCAGGACAGCAGAGACTGGCTGGACCGACTCTGACTGGTGCTGCACCAGTTGGGTTTGAATCCGTCCAGATTCTGGAGAACTTTCATCTTCCTGATTCTTGGATCAGAGGGGGTCCCTCTGCGTCTCGGTCTGCCGTCACTCGGATGAAATCCTGGCCTTTAATTGGCCGTCCCGCTGAGAGACACAATTAAAGAACCGGACACCAACCCCCCACAGAACCGGGAGGATCCGGGCCGCCAGACCCGATTGTTCGATTCTCTCTGGTCTGTCAACGTGTCTTCGTCTGGAGATGGACGCTCAGGTTTGGTGTCACTGCAGGGGACAGACGGGTCAAAGAAAAGAACCAGCAGGGTCCTTCAGAGCCCGCTCCGGTCCAACTCCCTCAGACGGCAGAACGGTTCGGCCCGGTAGGAGCAACGGATCAATACCCGATCCCTGCTGATCTGTTGATCAACAGAACCTTTGGTTTTAGTGAGAGCAGGAGGTTCTACTGGGAGGTGAACCTGGATCCAAATGCTTCAATCAATTATCTACACTGCAAAAACACCAAATCTTACCAAGAATGTTTTATCGCGTTTCCAGTGAAAATGTCTCAGTACATTTGAAATAAATTACAAGTAACTTTTCACTGAGAAATTAGTTTATTTTAAGTCAATTATTACTTATTGATTAGAAAATTATAGTTCCATTGCAAGATTATTGCACTTTTTTCACAATCAAAGGGCATCATACGGTTACCTAGCAACCCCAGCCACGCCCAGCTGGTTACCTAGCAACAAAATCCCAGTTCCACCAGCAGATTATTCCACTTAAAATGGGAAAAAATGTCGACGTTATAAGTGAAATATCATCTTTTATAAACATCAGTATTAAAGAATTATTGACTTAAAACACGGACAGCAGAGACTGGCTGGCTTGATGAAATGTTACTTTTCTTTTTGTCTTAGTTCATGTGTACTCAGGTATTTACACTACAAACTAAACAAAAATATTTGGTGTTTTTGCAGTGCAGAATCGATAAATCCAGAGAGAAACAACAGATTCAGTCAGAACGAGTTTATTTTCCTCTAAAAAACGTTATAAACAGAATTTATAAAGAATCAGTCGGATCATCAAGATTCAACCCAATCATTCAGGTTCTGATCAATAATCAATGATGATCCGGGTCAACAGTGAGTCCATCAGTACATGAGGTCGGCCGCGCCGCCGCTCAGCTCCACGTCTTTCTTCCCCTGGAACGGGAACTGGATCCCTGTGAGCCGGATCAGAACCAGGTTGAGTCCGTGGAGGATGAGGATGAGGAAGAAGATCCAGAAGCAGCGGTCGTAGCGCTCCGAGTGCGTCTGGAAAACAAAGTTCTCCTCCCTGAAGTTGGAGATGAGCTCAGAGAGGCGGTGGATCTTCACCTCAGAGGCAAACAGGATCAGAACCAGGCAGCTGGTCGCACCTGCAGGACCAACACAGGCAGCTGTTCAGAACCAGAACCAGAACCGGTCTGAGGCAGGATGTGGAGAAGTCAAAATCAGTTTGATGTTTCTGACTGGAGATGCACTGATATGAAACTTTGGGCCGATATTGGCATCCGATACTAATACTTTGGTTACTGATATATTATTATTTGTTTTCTGTTCCTTTCAACACTGTAAAAAATCAAACAGGTTATTAACTTTGCTTCTCTGCTTCAGTTAAACTCTGATCACCGTCACCAAACAAAAACCACAACCAACCTCCTCCAGAAACAAAGGCAACTGAATGTTGATGCTGATATTGACCTGCTGCTTGTCAGGTCACGCTCTTCAGAAAGCAACCCTGTCCGCCATGATGGACGTCAAAACGATCTACAACTAGCATTAATTCCTGTAAAGCCAGTCAAAACAGGCAGTTCATTGGCTAGTTTTGCTTTGATTTAGTTGATTTAATGTATAAATGGCCACCGGCTGCATAAACAGACAAGGATGCAAAAAAACTTGTCATTTTATCAGATTTTTTGATGAGGAAAGAAGATGGCGATCGATAGCAGCCATCAATCAGCAAACACTTTTTACAAAGTAAAGAGATAAACGTTCATATACTTCATAAATAAGGTTAGAAAGATGCAAAGGGAGAAGGCATGGGTCGGTTTGAGCTGGCTGTCTCCAACTTTACATGAACCCAACTGGGTGTGCTAGGTCCAAAAACAAGCTAGCTCAACCTGAACCAGTAGAATCCATGGCTAAACTGGGAAAAGAATCACAGTCACAGTACCAGTTCAATACTCCTGACCCTCACCTCCTACGTCTGCTGTGGCGCCTCAATATGATGATGTACCGCATGTTAATGCCAACCGCATGGTCGGCATTAACATGGCTGAATTTAGCGCTTTAGCGTTAGCTTTAGCTAAATGCCATGTTGGTTTAATGTGTTAGTTAGCGTGTCCAACCGATGTAGAACCTCATCAACACCAGGCTTTAATATCTGATGGTTCTCGTAGAACCATCAGTTACTGAGAACTTTAGAGACGTCTGGACCAATCAGAGGACAGTCCTCCCATCTAAGCCCCGCCCCCAGCCCTGTTTCCTGCCTCCTTTGTTCTGATCCGTCTCCTGCTTGCAGCTCCGGTTCTGTAATTGCTGCTGTTATCGTCCTCAGACCGACTGATCCATAATTAATCACTGAAGGCTTGATTAGAGCGCGTGTTCGCATCTGGAGGAGGCAGTTTGGTTCAGTTTGCTCCTCCGGTGTTCACCCCCTTACAGAGGCTTTCATTATTAGTTCATTTGTTTAGCAAAAAAAAGGAAACGGGCCCAAACTAAAGACATTCAAAAACAGATGATAAGTAGATTATAAAGTCCTTCTGTCACAAAGTCGTTTCTAAGGTTTTGAAACTTCTTTGAGCTGCAGGTAGAACCATCACAGCAGGACCATGATCCAAAGCACAGATCGCCTCTGAACCCCTCAAAAAACCAAAGTGGACTTTTAGAAGTGGCTCAGTCAAAGTCCAAACATTTCTAAACTTTCCAAAATAATTATTAATTACATGATTTATGATTTAATAAGGGAGGCCAATTCTTTGTATTATTATTATTATTATTATTATTATTATAGTGTTATTAGACAGATTTAGTGACATTTAACTGTACATTTAAAATGGACACATTGAGCAAAATTTTGTTGCAGTTTCCAATAATTATGAAATAAATGCATAATTAAATAAGAAGTCTCAATATAAATAATAGGTAAATACTGTTCATTTTAAAAATGAATTTTCTTTATTTTTCTATTTGGTGTTTTTTTCTTCCTTCCTGTGTGGCCCCGGAGCCTCGTCGGTCCCTTAACAATGAAATCCTCATTCAATCCTGAATATTTACATTTCCTCAGGAAAATTGTCTGATACAAACATATGTTTGAAAAAAATGTAATTACTGTTGTTGATTTAATTATTTAATGGAAAGGACCCAAAATAAACCCGGTTGTTGTTCTGCTGTTGGTGGAGCAGTGAGTGGGCCTCACAGCAGACGCAGGTCCACAGGTAAAGTCCCATGGGGCCTTGCAGCGTCTCGTAGGGCCGGCCGAAGGCGTTGAAGAAGAAGAAGCCGGAGGCCACGGAGGAGAAGAGGACCACGACGCTGCAGAGGAAGATGATGGTGACGTGGAGGCCGACCGGGATCCCACCCAGCAGGTCTGGGAAGACTGGAGGAGGAGGAGACATGGAGGTTACAACATGGTAACAGTATGATTTGATTAAAAATACTTTATTTATCCCAAAGGGAAGTAAATGTCATGACATTCAAGTTTCTTCAGAGTCATTGTAGATGTTAGTTCAACGTGTCAAACTGAAGGTGCGGGGGCCAAATCCGGCACGCCAAAGCTGTTTATCCTTCCAGACATCCTCATCCTCCTGCTACTCTCCAGTGATGCATTTCCTCCACTTGTCTCCAGCTTAACTTTGTTTGTCTCTGTTTTCTATATTTTTCTACACCTGGTTACAAATTCATAGAACTGGAACAATCGGCTGAGTTTTTTAAAATTCTCGTCTAAAAACTAAATATCAACAATACTCAATGGACACAGAAGCTCTGAGTTAAAAGACCAGAATGATTAATTCTGTAAATAGTGTAGATAATGCTGAAACAGTTGATCGTGATTCATTGATTATTGAAATAATCAACTTATTTTGTAGTTGATTACCTGGAGAACTGAGACTGAAAAAAGGCCAATAGCTGAGAGAACAACAGTCAGAGCCGTAAAACCAAAACTGTACAAAAAATGTAAACATTTTGCATTTTAGATGAAAAAAAAAATCTTTGTAAATCTATGTGGCAGTTTTAGCTTCAAATTCTGTGAATAAAATATTATATCAAGCACCTTTTTTATTCAGCTATAAATCAGTTAATCCATAAATAACCAACAGATCAGCCCAACATCTAACAGAGGTTAACTTTTCACATGCTGATGTTTGTTAAATGATCAAATTATATTTATGAAAATAGAGCTGTTATTATATTTCATGGAATAAAATGTTTATTTTCTTATTTTAAAAAATTAATTGGATATTTTTTTTATAACAGGCTTAGTTAAATTAAGTCTCTAGAGAAAATGGCAGCTTTTTATCTATTAATTTGCTATAAGAAATGAATAATTTGCGGCCCTGATTTTAATTGTTTTGAGAAAACTCCGATGATGACGTCATATTCGTGGGCGCTCGTGATCCCGCTGTTCGTCCTTCTGGACCGGTGACTGTCCTCATTACTGTCAGAGCGGTTCCGATCCGGCCCACTCAGCCGGAAAGCGTGTTAGTGACGGGTGGTCGCTCCATTAACTGGGACCAGTAGCCGCTCTGTTCTGGTCCAGTCTGGAGGAGGGAGAGGCGAGAACATCATGTTCCACAGAACCGGTCCGGATTCAGGTTCTACTTAATTCAGAGACAATAAGTTAATGTTTTCTGCAGCAGAACCAGAACCAGAACTCTGCAGAACCAAACAAGAGGAGCGGAAACCAGAATGTTTCAGTGACGGTGAAACTTCAATCTGGGTCAGAACCACATGAAAGACTGAACATTTTAATAAAACTTGTTTTGGTGGAGCTTCACATCTCGCTGGTTAAATCCATTTTATGTTCTGCGTCTTAGCGCCACCTTGTGGTCGGAACCGGCGGAGCAGTTCGGGTGTTTCGGTCCAGTTTCTGAACTTCAGTTTGGAGGAAAAAACTCCAGGGAATCTGTTGATCCTCTGGATGATTTTATTTTCTGTAAAATTACGCAGTTAGAAATGAACAGCAATAATTCAAGTTATTTAGCTTAATAAGAAAATAAATGGATTCGTTGTTCATGTTTTCACCACGTTATTATTGGTTTATAAATGTCACAGTTTTAAACAATGTTTAAAATTACCAAGTTAAATATTTAGGTAACTAAAAATTTAGTTAGCAAGCCAGTTTGGATTTAGGACGTTTGGAAATAAATATTAAAATTGAAGCTAAATCATATTTAAGTAACAAACTAAACATTTAGTTTTAACTAAATATGCACATTGCAACCTAAATATTTGGTTATCTAATTAAATAACTAGATTCAATTTAAATATTTTATTTTATTTTGCAAGTAAATTTGGATTTAAATACTTCAGTTGATGCTGAATATTTAGCTTTAAGTTAATTATTTTAACATGTTCAATTTAATTTCACCAAATATTTAGTTTGGAACTAAATATTTAAATTCAAGTTAAATAATTAGCCTTAACCAAATACTTATTTTAGAACCAAATATTTAGATTAGACTAACTTTAAAATAAGTCTAAATATTTAGTTGCAGATAAAATGTCTAGTTCGGAACTGAATATTCGTGATTTAGTTTGTGAAATTTAAAAATTAATAATTGTAAAAATGCGACTTTGAGAAATTAACTCATTTTTCTTATAACAGACTAAATAATCCAGATTATTGCTGTTTATTTTTGACTGTAACTTTACAAACGGAACTCCTTAATTTTCATGTTAGAATCAACATTGGTGCTTATTTTATAAAACCTGGGATCCAAGTTTCTGTTAAGTTCTTTACACCATCTAAACGGACCCTCCGGTTCCGACCCGTGGACCCCCGGTAGGACTCACATGAGAACCGGGACGGTCTGCCCCCCAGGCCGCACTGCTTCACCCTCTCCCCGTGGAACAGCCCGTAGCTCAGCTCCCCCAGAAACTGGTCCAGTTCGGCTCCGGTGGCGTTGACGAGCTCGGCTCCGGTTCGGCAGAGCACGACCCCGCGGAGCCAGTAGGGCAGCCCGGTGACGACGGCAGCCGAGAGGGCGCAGCAGAGGCTCAGGAGGCCCGCGGAGCAGAACAGAACCTGCTTCTGTCGGTTCGGCATGGTGATGGCGGAGGAAGAGGAGGAAGAGGAGGAGTCCAGATCAGGGTGGGGGGGACTCCATCAACCCGAACTGAACCGCAGGGACCAACAGCACCCAGGACTATCCCGACAGAACCGGTAGTCCATCAGAACTTTAACTGGACCAGATCGGATGACACCTCCTCTCCGCCGTCACCATGGCAACAGCGGGTCCAATTACCTCCGGAGCGGCGGAGGGGTCAGAGCTGTCCCGTAAAGTCTGACAGATGGCTCACTGTCCCGGTCCTGACCTTATACGGACTTCCGCTCTTTCAGCCTCATCAGAACCGAACTTTGGACCGCTGGTTGTATGGAGCCTTCAGGAATCTGGTTCCGATTAGTGAACCTTTTATGATGGTGATGATGATGATGATGAAGGGAACTGTAACCAGTGGCGCAAAAAGTGAGTATTAACGATATGCGATACATGGGGGCGCCGAGAGGGGGCGCCAGAACATTTGTTTTCTGTATTTAACGGCTGTTTGCGGTTTGAAGAGATTTAGATTATTTTATCTCATTGTCAATATCATCCTATAAACTGACACATTTACATAAAATGCATCATCCTGTTTTTTTTAAAGTTTTTTACGTTGTTTTGTTTTCTCTCTTTATAAATTTTTAATATTGTTTTAAAAGTTTTTATGCACTTTCTGCACAAGTTTTAAAATATTGTTCTGATCAATTCATAAAGTTTCAATTAGATTGCATAAATGTTCAGTTTGTGTGATCTCAGTTTCCACTTCCACATACGACTAACGGCTCTTTTCTGCAATTATGACAGTCAACCTTTGACCCTTTATGGGGTCAAAAGTCATCAGTTCGAAACCAGAACTTTACACGGTTCTGGTTCTGAACTCCAGGTGATCAGAACCAGAACCCCTGAGCCGTGACGTCTCTGCATTCGGCCAGCAGGGGGAGCTGTTACGTCACTTATTGAATCTGCCTGCATTTATCACGTGACCGTTTCAGAGCTACACCTCTCCAGCAGGTCCGATTCGGTCCGGACAGACGGAGCCGCAGCAGCAGAACTTTAGTCCTTCATCATGAGGTGAGTTTCCTATTGATCGATGATCTGCAGTAGCAGCAGTTCTGATCAGATGATCATTTATTGATCAGAAAACAAACTTGGACTTTCAGATGGAGTCTGAGTGAGAAGGTTCTAGTTGATCAGAGAACAGATGAATTGATCCGGAGACTCACAGAACCGGGTCATCAGAACATGTCTCTGGGTTAAAACATGAGCAGGGCCGGATTCAGAACCATTTGGGCCCTGGGCTGCAGCTGGAGCCGCTTTTGGTGCCCGACCCATGAATGATTCTTTTAGGAATACGGATAGATCGGATCCAATTGTGATCCAGACGTCCCTGTACGAGCGGGTGATATGGGATTAGAATTTCATCACAATATTTTGTGGGATTGTTGTTATAATGCTAAAAATTATGATGAAAAACTATTTATTCCATCTGTTTTAGGTAAATATGGCTGTGAACACGACAGAAAAAAGAAATACTGCTCTTGAAAAACGCTGTGATTTGGAATCAGCTTCAACAGGCCACTTACTTAAAGAAGTGGGATTTAAATAACCCAGATTAACTAAATTTGAGTTATTGGAACGAAATGGAGAAAATGGTAAAAATAACATTTCTGATAATGTCATTTAAAAAATATATTATTAATAAAATTTTATCAAGACATTGGTAAATCTGAAGTATTTTCACAATAAATGGTAAACAATATGATGTGATAAATGCCCATCCCTCTGTTCAGTTCTGGTCCGGTCTGGTCTGGTTGGTTCTGATCCGGTTGTCTCTGTGCCTCAGGGTTTTCCTCCTCTCTCTGCTGGTCCGGTTCGGTTGCGGCGCTCAGCTCCGGTCGGAGATGTACGGCAGCCTGGAGTCTCCAAACTTTCCTGACCCGTATCCCACAGACACCAGGCGGAACTGGACCATCAGCGTTCCGGACGGATTCCGGATCACATTGTTCTTCAGACACTTTGACCTGGAGCCGTCCTACCTGTGCGAGTACGACTTCGTCAAGGTAGGCTAGGAAGACCCGGAACTGGATCAGGGAGCGTCCTGGATCCGGCTGCCTTCCAGAGTCTGAATGGGAACCAAGTTAAATATCCTTAAATGTAGCTGCAGTCAGACTTCTGGGAACAGTTTGTGACTCCAAAGCGACCCACATGAAGAAGAAGAACGTAGCTGCCGCCCAGCAGCACTCTGGTTATGGGAATAAAGATGGCCGCCACCCAGCAGCGCTCTGGTTATGGGAATAAAGATGGCCACCACCCAGCAGCACTCTAGTTATGGGAATAAAGATGGCCGCCACCCAGCAGCGCTCTGGTTATGGGAATAAAGATGGCCGCCACCCAGCAGCGCTCTGTTTATGGGAATAAAGATGGCCGCCACCCATCAGCACTCTGTTTATGGAAGTAAAGATGGCCGCCACCCAGCACCGCTCTGGTTATGGGAGTAAAGATGGCTGCTGCCCAGCAGCGGTCTGATTATAGTAAAGATGGCCGCCCCCAGCTGAAGATGTGTTTATTATGTAAAATCAACTTTTTTGAGCTTTATGTTATGATGTTATCATCAAAAACAAACCTGGAGTGTTGCTTTGACTCCTTCATGCATGTTTGAGGAAGAATTTAATCTCCATGGCAACAAATCAGAGGCCCAAAAGGCCTGGGTGGACCCAGCTGGTTTTATACTGGTTGATACTGTTTGGTACTGGTTTTCACTGGTTTTATACTGGTTTGAACTTGAATTATATTCTTTTTTTTGCTGGTTTGTGTCTTTTTATAATGGTTTTAAACTGGTTGATACTAGTTTACACTGGTTTTGTACTAGTTTTCACTGGTTTATGCTCATCACCCAGGTTTTATACAAGTTTTTATTAGTTTGTTCTGGTTTGCGCTGAAATATACTGGATTATCTTGGTGTGTACTGGTGTGAGAGGGTTTACTGTTGCTGCTCTGAGTCTGAGGTGTGTGTTGCTGCAGATGCTAGGATTATCGGAGTGTGTGTCGGTGTGTATCGGCGCCCTGCGGTCCGTTGACCCTCCCAGTCTCGGAGGCAGATAAACAGCAGCTGAATGTAAACAGAGCTGCTGGTCTGTTTTCTCTCCCCAGTTTGGACTGAGCCCTGATGGACCCAGATCTCTGGGAGGTTAATGGTTCCAGTTTGACCCGTTTGAGGCCTGATGGAAGCTGCTGATGTTACACTTTGTTCTGACTTCAGATTACTTTGAGTCAGAATGTTGTGGTTCTGATCCAGATCTCTGGTTCTTCAGTCTGACATAGTTTCTCTGACCTGCTGCGTTGTTGTGCAGGTGGAGGCGGACGGAGAGGCGCTGGCTTTGTTCTGTGGGAAGGAGGAGACGGACACCGAGGCGGTACCGGCCCAGCGGGTCATCACCTCCCCCAGAAACACCCTCAGCATCCAGTTTGTGTCGGACTTCTCCAACGAGGAGCGGTTCTCTGGATTCGTGGCTCATTATAGCGCAGTGGGTGAGGAAACCCAGTCAAGCTGTCGGTTCCTGAAGTTCTGATTCAGGAACAGAACCCGATGGTTAGCATGTCGGATTAACATAAAAACATGCAGCAGCGTCTGAAAGCGGCGATGAACCCTGACATGTTCAGACCAGTTTTAGATGGTGATTTATACCATTTAGATACAACACTGACATTAAAGAACCAAAGCTGTTAAAACAAATTGGTTACATATGGATTGTTTTGAGAGCCTCCTCCTTGTGACACAAGGTTGAATTAAGCACTTTAGCATTAGCTTCCACTAAAGACTATGTTTATGACTAGTGCTTTAGCGTTAGCTTAAGCTAAATACAGCGCGTTAGCATCAGTGTAGCTGATATATAATTAGTGCTTTGGGGTTAGCACTGCTAACATGTTAGTTAGTGGTGATTTTCTGATTTTCCCAGTCTTATGGTCATTTTAGATCAAAATAAAATTCTTTGGCCACAGAGGAGAAAATTTCCACCAAAACCTCAGAGATTTTCTACATTAGTTTCACATCTTCACAAACAAAAAACTCAGTCCTGTCTGAAGTCCAAAAGTCAAGAAATTACATAATTTTCCATGATTAAAATCATGAATTTCTGATATTGAAACTGAGATATTTTCTGAATGGTGAGGTAGCAGCACCTGGACGGGCCTCCTCCTGCTGCACACCAGAGCCTGAACTCTGACCTTTCTTCTTCTTCTGCAGATATAGACGAGTGCAGCGAACCCGGAGACGAGGATCCGCTCTGCGATCATTTCTGCCACAATTTCATCGGGGGATACTACTGCTCCTGTCGCTATGGTTACCAGCTGCACACAGACAACCACACCTGCAGAGGTGAGTGTGTCGGCGCCCCCTGGAGGCCCACCTTCATAACAAGACATTTTCCAATATTACAAGTTAAATAATCTGCCAATGGAACTGGAACTTTTTCATCAATATTAATAAATTATTGACTCAAAATAAGCTCCTATTCTTTCCTGAAAAGTTACTGGTAAGTGAGTTTTGTCTTACTTAAAGTGTACGAAGATATTTGCACTAGAAATGAGACAAAGTTATTGGTAAGATTTAGTGTTTTTGCAGTGCAGTGAGTGTTGGTGTCTCTGATTCAGTCCTGAAACCAGCAGAACAACAGAGTTAAATTAACTCTGATCATTCATAACTCAGGAAACAAGTCAGCTGGTTTTCAACCAGTTAAACCATTATAACCAGTAAATATTCAGTTGATTTCACTGACACCAAAGCATCAGGGGCCTCAGGGGCCTCAGTGTGGCTGATAACAGCTGCTGATTGGTGGAAATGTTTACATGATGAAGATGTTTGAGTGTGGAGGAGGAAGCTCAGTGTGTGTGTGTGTGTGTGTGTGTGTGTGTGTGTGTGTGTGTGTGTGTGTGTGTGTGTGTGTGTCCAGTGGACTGCAGCGGTGTTGTGTTCAGGGAACGCTCCGGCGTTCTGAGCAGCGTTAACTTTCCGGCTCCGTATCCGAAGAGCTCTGACTGCTGGTACCGCATCGAGCTGGAGGCCGGGTTCAGGGTCCAGATGAACTTTGACCCCCGCTTTGACGTGGAGAGCCACCCAGACATCAGCTGCCCCTACGACCACCTGAAGGTGGGACAAACACACCCGGGTTACCATAGCTAACCAAAACTAACAAGAACTGAAACCGAGAAAACATTTTCATTAACTGAAATAAATAAACACGGTAATTAATTAGGAAAAACTCAAACTAATTGGAACTATATCATGTGTTTATAAAACTAATTAAAACATACTGAAACGATATCCTTTGTTTCTGTGTTCATGAATCTATTTATTAGCTTTTCAAACTGATGTGAAATAGATTTTTTACGTCAGCTGTTGGTAAATCGCGGTACTCCATGCTCCTCCTGGCAGCTACGCTATGCTAATCCGCAAAATGGTAAAGTTGGGAGGAAACTCCAGTCAGCTGGTTATTCAAGAATAATTGGATACATTTTCTGAAAATGGTTTCTTCTGTTGAGTGTTCATTAACCATTTCATGTATTCATAATCACATTACTTTGGTTCATTTTAGGTGCAGAATTCAAAAAGATAAAAGTATAAAATGTTAATAAAAACTAAATATTTAAAGTAATAATTAATAAAAACCAGCAAACACTCTAAAAGCTTATTAAAACTGAATTAGACAAAAAACACACATGTTTGCATTGCTGTCTTTGTGGGGACTTTCCATTGACTTCCACTCATTTTCTACATCCTAACCCGACTCTGACCCTAACGCTAACCAAAACTCAATGCACACCTTAGCCCTGAAGCTAACCCCTGACCCACAAACAGCATTTCCCCTCATGGGGACAAGGAAATGTCTCCACAAGGCTATAAGAACCTGGTTCACACACGCCGAGGTGATGACGGAGCGTGTGTGTGTGTGTGTGTGTGTGTGTGTGTCAGATCCAAGCAGGAAGCAGAGAGTTCGGCCCGTTCTGTGGCGATCGTTCTCCAGGAATCATCCGGACCGACAGCAACATCGTCTCCATCCAATTCCACAGCGATGATTCTGGAGAAAACCTCGGCTGGAGGCTGAGCTACTCCGCCACAGGTGAGACCACACAGGGGGCGGGGCTACAGGGCTGATGTGGAGAGAGAAATTAGGCTTTTATTTTGAAATTGCAGGAAGTCAGTGTCCAGTACCTGAGGCTGCGCCCAATGCAGTGATGGTTCCGATCCAATCAGAATACACCTTCAGGGACCATGTGGTGTTCAGCTGTCAGCCGGGGTTCATCCTGGTCCAGGTGAGGCTCCGATCTGCTGCTGGGAACTGGAACCAGTGACTGAACTGGGAGCAGCAGAGAGGCTCTGATTGGTCTACACAGGTTAGAGCAGAAAACACAGGAGAGAGTCTCTCGTTTTGTCTGACCCATTGGATTAAATTTGATTATCTTTACTTATTTTAGTTAATCAGCATAAAAAAAGAATCTCTTGAATTATACTCACATGGAGAAGTTCAACATTTGTGTTGAAGTTTTGGTTCTTGACTGTTAGGAATTCCTCAAATAGTTAGATGTTTATGTTAAGGCTCTTATTTTGAGGTGAGTATCAATATGGTCATAATTAGTGCTTCAACTTTTGCTAAATACCATGTTAGTGTAGCTTTTAGCTTTAACTGATGTTTATGATCTGTGCTTTAGGGTTGGTGCAGCTACGTTTTTAGTTAGCACTGCCCTCCATTGCATTTGGGCATTAAAGAAGGATTTTTAATAGAGAAATCATATTTTTGGTCATGTTGTGGCCCCAGCGGTTACAGGAAAGGCCTCACTGCTCCATGCTGTGATGTGTTGCAGGACGGTGGGACGTCGGATCGTCTCCAGCTGGAATGCCAGGCTGACGGCTCATGGAGCGGCCGTCCTCCTCACTGTGACAGTAAGACTCGGATCTGAGCTCAGAGCTGCTGACGGACATATTTCCTGTCCAAAAATGGAGACTCTGGAGTTTCACTCAGCAGATCTCCAGTTTCTTTATCTGTCATCTTGTTTTACACATTCAGATTTATTCATTGCAGATTATTACGTTAATGTGAAGCTGCATTGTTTCCAACATTTTATGGACCAAACTTCAGGCTCCTAAGTAGTAATTTGCTTCACCAGCTGACACCAGCAGGGGGTGCTGTTGTTTGGAAAAAAGGAGATTTTGTTTTTAAACAGTAGATCTCCGGTGTTGCACGGTTGGGACAATTTGCCAAAATCCATTTTCATCAACGTTTTTTTTTTTGCACCTTATTAAGAATGGGACTAGAAAAGATTGACGGAAATGACAAAATAACTTCCTCAATTTTGCAATAAAGTTTTTGCTTTTTAGAGGCTTGTGGCTTGAGGTGGTTTTTTGGATTCTCCAAAAAAAGAGTTATGCTCCATAGAAAAATGTGCAAATAGTGAACTGTGAACAGTAAATTGTAAAGTGGGTTCACCAGAAAGTTTCCAACAAAGATTTTTCAACTTTTTCTGAAGGAGATATGACTGCAGACATAAATAATCAATCCAGGGCAGAATTTTATCTCTACCGAAAAAGAAGTAGTATCTATTTTTGTTTCTAGAGTCATTACAACTAAGAGCAGCTTAAATAAGTAATAAACAAAGAACTCAATCTGGTGATCATCTGAAGCTCCCAGCCATAAAATTGATCAGATGCAGTTCCCTTCAGCTGCCACCAGGAGGCACCAGATTCAACTTTAAGCAATCTGAAACCCCCACTGATGAAGAGCAATCTGAGGCATTTCATTTCATTCTTGATTTATTTAAGCAAACATAATTAAAAAGCATTGCATACATATACTGAGAGAAAAAACAAACATGAAGTAAAAATGATTATGTTTCTGTTCGTTGTTACAATTAGGAGTTACACAGAATGTAACTTTTCTTACTGTATTTGAATATATCTGTTGTACTGAAATGTGTAAAATCTGAAGTATTACTGAGATAATTTTATCTAAGACATGTAACTGAGAGAAAGTTAAAGATTAAAGGTTCCAGATCTTCCTTCATCATCTGGAGTATTTATGTAAAAAAAAACAACAACTGTTAAATAAACTAAAACTAAAAAAGGTGACGGAGACGTTAACAGAAAATATTTAAAGTGTTTGCGGGACGTGGAAAACTACCAAATGAAATGAAGTGGATGCATAAAACCCATAAAAACATTCATTGACATCCTCAGGAACCTTCAGGAGTCCGACGTTTTCTTAAGCTCCTGTCTGCTGCAGGTAAGATACTGACTGCTGATAAACACCCCGCAGAACCCCCACCTTAAAAACCAGGACTGTCCCTTTAACACCTGGGCTACATTCCTGTTGATTGACCGTCCTGGAAGCTGATTGGTCGCTGACTCACGTCTGTTGCAGTGTTGGATTGTGGGATTCCTAAGAAGGTTGATGGAGCTGTTGTGATGTTTGGTCGCCATGACAACAGCACGCTGTTTGGAGCGACGCTTCGTTACGTCTGCGTGGAGGACGGCGTCCAGCTGAGCAACAGTAAGATGCTGATGATGTCATTGGGTCAATTAAGATTTTAATATTTAGTTTAATTAGTGATTATTTTTCATTTCTGTTTGTTTATTTCATTTTTATGTCTAAACAAACCAAAGATCTGATTTATTGATCATGTAAACCAAAGATCATGAAGCTTGAGTCGGTTTCTGTGCTGCAGCTTCGTTCAGGTGTGGCCCTGCAGGTGAGTGGGTGGATGCTGACGGAGGAACTGAACTTCCTGTCTGTCTGCCAGGTACGACTCCTCCATTAATCTGAAGATAAAAAACATATCAGACCCACATTTAGTTTTCATCAGCTGCTGACAGAAATAAAAACTAATGTATATAATGTGTTTTAGATGTGAGCTGAGTTACTGAAATACATGAACTCATTAATATTCTGATTTACTGAGTATTTACTTTTACTTTTTTTTTATCTGTCTGCCTGTTTGCGTTACCTGTCTGTTTTTTTCTCTCTCTGCTTACCGTATCTGTTTATCTGTTTACCTGAATGTTCCCTCATTTATTTTATTTTCTGTTTACTTGTTTCTTTACCTTTTTGTCTGTTTTCATGCCCGTTGTTTTTATGTCCTCCAGCCTGCGGCCTGCCTTCTCGCCCTCTCCCCCACCAGGTGAAGCGGATTGTGGGCGGTCGGAGCTCTGAGCCCGGTTTCTTCCCCTGGCAGGTTCTGCTCAGTGTGGAGGACCTGTCCCGGGTCCCTGAGGACCGCTGGTTTGGCTCCGGGGCCCTGCTGTCTCAGTCCTGGATCCTGACCGCCGCCCACGTCTTGCGGTCCCAGAGGAGGGACGCCACCGTCATCCCGGTGGTCCCGCATCACGTGAAGGTGGATGTTTGTCCCTGAATGTGAGGTTCATGCTGTCTTCGTGTCTCAGTCAGGACTTTCTGTCCCTCAGGTGTTCCTCGGGCTCCACAACCTCAGAGACAAACAGACGTCCACCGGTCGCTCCGTCGATCAGATTGTCCTCCATCCAGACTTTCAGCCCGACAACTACAACAACGACATCGCCCTGCTGAGACTGAGCGAGGCGGCGGAGTTTAACCGGCTGGTCCGGCCCGTCTGTCTGCCACCGGCTCACCGACAGGTGAGCAGGAGAATCCAGGTTTCAGGTTGTTGAAGACAGCTGGAGAGACGGACATGGGGTTACTGAGAGACAGGACGGGGACACTAAACATTAAGGGTGAGTGAAACATGGAGGGACACAAAGAGACACTAAGGCTGTTTTCCCTCCCGACACTCCGGTAGATTCAGCTTGATTTGGAACCAGAGTTGCGAGTGAAACCAACCAAACCCTTTGAGTAACCTGTTCCCCTCCTGGCCTGTGAGGGCGCTGCACCAAGAACCAGTGAAGGAAACGGCACAAAAACATCTGAAGACACTGAGAGCAACGTCCTTCTTCACCAAACGGAAACAAAATGGAGGTGGTTGGAAGATTTCATCTTGGAGCTTTGGCTAAAGACCACAACTCATTTTTTCTGCTAGCGCCAGGCTAGCACATTTGTTTTGGTTGCATTTACCCATAATGCCCTGCGCTGTAGTCCGCTTCCTGCTTTTGGAGTGGTCTCTGGTCCGCTTGCTGTTCACATATCCACTCGAACCGAACCAGAGTTCACTTCAACCGAAACCAGACGGAGGTTTGTAGGCGGAGTTCACTTTTTTGGTTCGATTAGCATTCACACCTGATACATTTGGTCCGCTTTAAACAGACCGGAGTTTGTTTCCCCTGTTAGTCCACATCTTTTCTCCAGATGTGAAAGCACTCCTGCAGAACTGTTCGGTTGGACCCAGACCCGCTTTCTGAGCTGCTTGCAAACCTACAGACCGGTCTTAATCCGAACCAACATGGAAACAAATACCTTTTTGAACTTACGAGCCACCGTAGCTGAGCATCATGGTAAAAATGAGCCCCTCAGTGTGGCTAATGCTGCTGCTGCAGGTGCTAACTGGACTGAAATTGGATAGATAGATTACATATATGTGCATAGATAAAAGACAGGAACCTTCTGTTTCAACCTCTGGTCTAACACATTTTAACACATTAGCTCATTAAGAAGTCTGACTAAAATAATAAAAACTTAAAAGAGTAAAAACCTATACATGTAAACACAATCCTATAACATTTACACATTTGCACGTCTTCAAATGAAGACGTGCAAATGTCTTCATTTGAAGACATTAGTCTGTCAGACTAGGCAGACTAAAACACAGATGATGTTTTCCACCGCTGCTCCTCCTGGTTGATGATGTGATCTCTTCTTTTCTTCTGTCTCCACCAGGACCGTCCGTCCTCCCTCCTCCCCAACTCTCTGGGTCTAGTTGCTGGTTGGGGGATCTCCAACGCTTCCTCCAACTCGTCCCCACTGACCTCTGACCTCTTGCAGTACGTGAAGCTGCCAGTGGTCCCTCAGGATGAATGCCAGGCCAGCTACGCTTCCCGCTCCGTCCGCTACAACATCACAGACAACATGTTTTGCGCGGGTTTCTTCCAGGGCGGGCGGGACACCTGCCTGGGGGACAGCGGGGGGGCATTCGTGATGCAGGCGGGGCGGAGGTGGGCCGTGTTCGGCCTGGTGTCCTGGGCCGGACCCGAGGACTGCGGCAGCCAGAGGGTGTACGGCGTCTACACCCGGGTGGAGAAATACCTGGACTGGATTCAGAGCCATGTTCAGGCTGCCCCCTGGTGGTGAGGGAGAGACGCTGCGTCTCCCTGCAGAGACCTGCTGCTCTGCAACACGCAGAATCTGATCAGTTGGTCGATTTGTCAGGAATTTTCATGGATGGTTGAAAGTTCAGACTGTAAAACGATGACTGTGGTTTTACCTTCAGGTTTCACCATGTGAGCTCTTTAATCTGCATCAAATCAATTTAACTGCATGTTTAATTCAGAGTAGCATGTCGAACTTTCTCCACTTCTTTCAGAAATGCCAGACTATTATTTAAATTTATCAGTACGCTGCAAAATAACAAAACCTTACTCAATATCTTAATGTAGTTTCTTGTCCAAATATTTTGAATAAGACAAAATGAACGTACAAATAAAGTCAATTATTCTTAAGTATTGATAAAAACTAATAGTTCTAATAGGCAGATTATTTCAGTTAAGACATTTTTCCCACATTATAAATCACATAATCTCCCTGGGAACTAGTACTTTTAACACCCATCCATCCATTTTCTGTACACTCTTGACCCTTGTAGGGTCAGGAGGTGCTGGTGCCTCTCCAGATAACGTTCTGGGCGAGAGGCGGGGTCACCTGGACAGATCGCCAGTCTGTCGCAGGACACACAACACACCTAGGGAGTTTAGAGGCCAATTAACCTGATAGTCATGTTTTTGTCATGTGCAGCCTGTATTTTTAACAATATTAACATCATTGACTCACACAAGCTCTTATATTTTGCTGAAAAGTTACTTGTAAGTTAGTTTTGTTGTATTTCAAGCATATATGTTACTTATTGGGTACTGTTGGTCATCCTATTGGTTATTAACAGGTGAAGCAGAAAGTAAACATCACTTTAATGGGAAACTGATTCCATCAGAAACATTCATCTGATTCTAAGGATAAATTAAAATATTTTATCCTTTAGTTGTTTTAGTGAAATAATCTTCCTCCTGGTTCTCCAAACTGAGCATGCTCAGACTGCTGTAAGACCACAAAGACTTTACACCGGGTTATTTTTGACTGCTAAGAAATACACTCCTTAAACAGTAAAGACTCTTTATCATTCAGATGAAGATGGATCAGACGAACGGAACAAGATCCAGATCAAACATTACAGCCAAAAATAAAACTTTAACTTCCTGTTGTCAGAAAAACGTCTGATCAAATATCTCATCTCATTAGAATTTCTTTAATCATCACGTTGCATTAACTGCACTCCTGAATATATATCATTCATACTGTGCACTGTTTTATGTTTGTACAATATTATCTGGATCGAAATAAACTATTTTAAATCAATAGGAAATAAGTATTTAAAAGTCTATTCTTTGGGTGGGAGGACATTAGAACTGGGTGATGTTCTCTATCTTCCTGGTTTTAGTCAGAAAGTCAGGTTTGTCAGCAGAACATCCACTGAGCTGGACTCTGTAGCCTCAGTCAGGATCTCCTTGTTGTGGAAGTCCAGAGGAAGTCGACTCTCATCCAAGCCATCAAAGATGAACAGAACCTGGAAGTGTTCAAAGCTGCAGATTCCTTTGGTTTCAGTGAAGAAGTGATGAATCAGTCCCACCAAGCTGAACTTTTCCCGTTCCAGCACATTCAGCTCTCTGAAGGTGAATGGAAATATGAACTGGATGTTCTGGTGTTTTTATTTCCCCAATACCAGCCACTCCCTTTGTCATCAATGTTCTGACTGGTTGATCTCTGATTGTTGTTTCTGGTCTGAATGGTTTCCTGGATGCTGTTTCAATCTGTCTGACCTCATGTTCATCGTTGACCTCTCCTGTTTCTCCCTTTGTGATGTAGAGTCCAACCCATCTGCTTCAGATGGATCCATCTTCACGTTTCATCACTGCAAGGGGAAAAAAACCCTACAGAATTAATTGTAAGTTTTTCAAATATCAATTATTTCACTCATTTGAAGGTCATTTGAATAAAATTACCTCAATACCACTTTTATTTAATATTTTTTCTAATCAGTAAAATGACATTAAATGTGTTATTCCTATCTGTAAAGATCAATTTATGCGTTACAGATATGAAATGGTAGAACCCTATGATACAGACATATACTTCAATTTCATGACAGAAAACAGTTTCTGATATAAAATCACAATTTATAATGAAAATATAAAAATATACAGATGTAATGTAAAATGTTGCTTTGTATGGGTCGAGTCACTGAGGCAGCAGTCTAACCAGAGGCCCAGACTTCCCTGGACCATCTCCTCCAGACCATAAGACATTCCCAGCAGTGGAACATCATCCCTCCAGTGTGTCCTGGGTTTTCCTCTGCGTCTGCCAAATGACCGAGTTTCTATCTCTCAGGGAGAACCCAGACACCCTCTGGTGGAAACTCATTTTGGTTGCCAGTATCTGTGGCCTCGTTCTTTCAGCCATTACCCAAAGCTCATGACCTTAGATGAGGGTAGGAACGTAGATGGGAGGTTTGCCTTTGGACTCAGCTCTTTCTTCACCATTTTAGATCAATACAGCGCCCGCTTCACTGCAGACGCTGCACCATGTAACGGAAAATTTTAAAATGTGCTCCTCATCCCTCTTCTGCCTTCGGTTATCTGCATAATCTTATTATGAAATTGGTCAAGCTGGTCTCATATTGACCTCTACAACAGCAAGGGAGAGGTCCTTGATCCTGGAGATTGTTTCTTCCCCAACCAAGAACTTATCTGCCTTCTTTAGCATAAAAAACAAACCCCTATCCTTAACAATAGACAAATGACCAGACCATCTGTGTTGGGCTCCACAGAGTCCCTGGTACATAACAATCAGGGAGTCACACCTCTAGTCCAATCAAGTTTCTCTTCTCTGACCAGAACCTATAAAAGGAAACCAGATCCACTGTTGGTCAGAGCAGACTTGACAGACCCCTTGACTCTGTATTACTGTTCTCAGCTTGACATGTTTTAATACATTTCTTATTTCTTCTTATCCAGACTCTTGCTAAAGTAATTTTTTCCATTACAACCAATTCGCCTGTCGATCTCCATTTTTCCCTCATTCGTGAGCAAAATCCCTGCAAAGAGCAGAGACGTGATCCTAAAGTCACCAAAATGGATCACCTGGGTATTCTGTCCTTATAGGTTATGAACAGAATCAGTGACAAATGGTAACGTTGGCAGAGTCCAACTCTATAGGCAAGGACCGGTGTCAGACTCTCACACCTGTCAGACAGGGACCTAACAGGCCCCAAAGATGACATTTAACTTAAAGCATCATCATTTCCTAATGTGTGGATCAGTTGTTGGTATTTTTCAGAGGTCACAATAACTGTTCTGGGAATTTAAACATTGCAAAGAAATAGAAAGGTTTGATGACAGCTCCAAATATCAGATAGTTTGCACCAAAAATAAAATCAGTCAGCACTAATGGCTCCAAACAATATGGAGCCATATCAACCATGATAACCCTGCAGCCCTCTATCCAGTTCTCATGGTTCACAAATCTGCCATCATCTAGGAAGGAGCCTGCTTTACGTTTCCAGGTTGTCCATTGAATAACCTTGAAGCCAAATGAAAGCCCTTTTCTCTGGGCTCCGTCAATGTCTCCAACTCCAGAGTGTTGCTTCAACCTCACCAACTTCATCCAGTCTGACCGCATGATGTTTCAGCCACATAGGGGCCATAACAGAAACGTACCTCTGATTAGTAGACTGATCATCTTCAGGTCCAGAATCCTCTGGAGGTTCAGAGATGCTCTGATGATGAGGTAAAGGTTCAGATCCCAGCAGGGTGTCAGGTTCTGGTCCCAGCTTTGATCCAGATCCACATCCTGATAAAGTCTCAGATGGAGGTCCAGGTTCAGACTTGGGTTCAAACCCAGATGGTGCCTCAGCATCTGGTACTGATCCAGGTTCATAAACTGATTTGGTTTCTGACCCAGGTACCAGTTCAGAGTTGGGTTTGTATTCGGACACCGTCTCTGGTTCAGGCTGAGGTTCAGGGGAGTCTGGAATGCTACTGTAAAAATATATTTAAGAAAAAGGGGAAATGTTTTAGGGTTATCAGCTGCAGTTATGTTTTTATTAAACTAATCATTTCCCTTTCTCAGCTCTCACCATGAAATTTCAGACATATGAGGAATATAAGACAAACTTACCTTTGATTAGCAGAGCGATTATCTTCAGGTTCAGGAAACTCTGGAGGTTCAGCGATGGTCTGAGGTAAAGGTTCAAATCTGACCAGAGTCTCAGATCCAGGTACTGGTACTGATTCAGGTTCATAAACTGATTTGGTTTCTGATCCAGCTCCAGAGTTGGGTTTGTATTCTGATTGTGTCTCTGGTTCCTGTGTGAGGCTGGAAAAGTGTGCAAGAAAATAAATGTTTTCAGAAATGTGTTCGACGTTCTGATATATCAGAAACATACCTTTGATTGGTAGACTGATCATCTTCAGGTCCAGAATCCTCTGGAGGTTCAGAGACGGTCTGAGGATGAAGTAAAGGTTCAGATCCCAGCAGGGTCTCAGGTTCTGGTTCCAGCTCTGATCCAGATCCTGATAAGGTCTCAGATGGAGGGTCAGGTTCAGACTTGGGTTCAAACCCTGATGTTTCCTCAGCATCTGGTACTGATCCAGGTTCATTAACTGATTTGGTTTCTGATCCAGACAAAAGGTCAGCGTTGGGTTCGTATCCAGTCTCAGGTCCAGGTTGAGGTTCAGGGAAGTCTGGTTTCTGTGTGCTGCTAGAAAAACATGGTTAAAAAGAAAAGGTAAATGTTTTCAGGTCAACAACTGTAGTTAGTATGAAATGCACCCTAGTTTACATTAATTATTCCCATTTCTCAGCTCTCACCATGAAATTTCAGACATATGAGGAATATAAGACAAACTTACCTTTGATTGGCAGAGCGATCATCTTCAGGTCCAGAATCCTCTGGAGGTTCAGCGATGGTCTGAGGTAAAGGTTCAAATCTGACCAGAGTCTCAGATCCAGGTACTGGTACTGATTCAGGTTCATAAACTGATTTGGTTTCTGATCCGGATACAAGTTCAGATTTTGTTTCAAATCCTAACAGGGTGTCAGGTTCTGGTTCCAGTTCTGATCCACATCCTGATAAGGCCTCAGATGGAGGTTCAGGTTCAGAGTTGAGTCCATATCCTGATAGATTCTCAGGTTCTGGTTCTGGTTCATAAACTGAAATGGTTTCTGATCCAGAGATGGGTTCGTATTCTGACACCGTCTCTGGTCCAGTTACAGGCTGGGCTTCAGGTGAGTCTGGTCTCTGTGTGCTGCGAGAAAAATATATCCACGAACAAAAAGGGAAAAGTTTGCAGGTTAACATTGTCTGTAGTTGTGGTGAAATTTCTGTTTATTTTTATTTTCAACAACTGACCAGCTGTTTTGCTGTGAATTTGCCCTTACTATGAAATTTGCTATTCTTAATTTTGTTTGTATTAGTTTTGTATATATACTGCATTTTTGCAGGAAATGCACATTTTTCTACGTTTTGGTAATTTTTCACTTTTTCCATTTTCTTGATGATCTTTCTGTTTTCATTCATTCAACAGATCAGCATTCACACTGCTGTTTCACACAGAACTGCGTTTTCTCTAGTTTCTCTTTCTAAGCTCTCATTGTGATATTTCAGAAATGTTGGGGACATTTATATGAGTCTGAATACATTCACAGGATGTTGTGGATTAATAAAGAGTGGTACTTAAGCTGATAGTTTTTAAAGTTTTGGAAAAACAATACAAAATGAACAGTTGAGGATTCAATCTTTCCTAGATGATAAATAGTGGATGATCATGAACTGGAGAAAAGCTGAAAGCGTACCAGAAAGAGCAACACCAAGTCAGACATGTTGGGATGGGATGTTGGTCCTCTGAACTGTAACAACAAAAGCAAAAACAGAAACGCTGAAGATGCAGTGATGCCCATACTGAGCTCAGCCAGTCAGAGACGCTGGTCTCACCTTTGACCTCTGCTCCGTCTCTTCTGCTCTCTGAGCAGAGGAACCCTCTCATTCACATCCTGATCCTGATCCATTCTGCTGAATCCACATCAGCTCACACTGCCTTCACCTGCAGAGGAAACAGACAGATTGTTGGGATTCATCTGACGCGGTAAATGTTGGTTCTTATTCTCTGATTCACCTCAGGGTCAGGAGGTTCAGTTTCCTCAGAGCTTAAACTGACTGGATGAGAAACATGATTCTGGAGTTGGAATAACAGAAACAGTTTTACTTGGCTTAATACAATAGTCACTGAGTGAATATTATTAGGATTCATGTAAT
>NW_015113078.1:138525-140784 GCF_001443285.1 Poecilia latipinna | reverse complement strand
ACACTATTGTTATGTTTTTTGATGAGAGAATAATTTTATAATATGATGTAAAACTCAAAAAGTTGATTCTACATGATACCGCCGCTTTTAGCAATTAAAGATGCAGTAAAAATGTATTGAAGTTGTTCTAAGATTACTGGAGTAGTTTCTGGGTTCGTCCTCTGTGTATTAACGATTACTTTCTAAAATAAATTGCAGCCTGACTGCAGGAGCTCCACCCTGTGAGAGAACGGCAGGCCTTCAGGATCTTCACCCTCAGGGTTCATCGGTACATTACGGCAGGGGCCCCGCTGCGAAGGTTGGCCCTGGGCCCCAAAATGACTGAGTCTGCCTCTGCATACCTTCACTCTGGGTTTTCCATCTGTTTGCTGTTGGTGTTTGTCTGCAATTCGACTGGAGTTTGTCTCTCACTTCCTGAAGTAAACGTTGGAGTGACAGTCTGTCGAGTTGCAGCCTGACTCTAACTTCACTCTGGGACCTCTGCACTCTGATGCAGTTTTATCTCTACAAAATATAAAGAAAAGAAAAGAAAAACTCACCCGGATCACAGCTCTTCTTCAGAAACGTCGTGTATCACCTGCAGCTTCGTTTGTGGTTTTCTTCTTCCTGATTTTTCTTGTTTTTCTTGTTGGCAGAGCCTCTTGGAGACACTCCCACTGACGTGCGTGAACCTGCTGAGCATCACTGCTTTTAGTTTATTTGTAGTTTTTATTTCTGTTAGAACTGTTTTACATTTCATCATAAAAATGAAACATAATTTTTTCCAATTTAGTCACCTTTTGTTTTTAAATCTTTAAGACCTTCAGGGTTTGTTACCTACATAAATTTCTGTCACTGGGGTTTCTCATTAAGATTTCAGTTTCATATTTCATAAAACTAATATTTTTAGTCTGTTGGTGTTTTTTATGCTTTAATGTTTGGAAAAAGCTCTAAAGTTTGATTCTTGTTAACCTCAGGCTGGTTTTAGTTTGGAAGCTGAAAGAAAACTGAAGTTAGACTGAATTTAAGACCTCACCGCCGATGTGAAGTTTTTTAAAATACATATTTTTTTATGAAATTCTCAACTCAAACTTGATCACAATAGAGCAAAAAACTAATCAGATCTGGTCGATGCTGGTCCTTCACTTTTGAATCAGAGGAAATGAGGATTTCTGTAAAAATCTGTTTATTAAAAGCAGAATCTGATGAATTCATTAAGCCTTTATGAAAACATCCCATAATTCCTAACAGGACGATCTGATGTGACCCGTCTGCTTAATTCAGCGTCTGTTGGTACCGAGAGCAGCTTTGGGTTATTAAACCTGCACATCCTGCTGCCTGCAGGACGGAGAAGCTCAACAATCCTTCAACATTTTGTTGCATTTCCAATAAATGTTGCAAATTTGCACAACAAACAAATACAAACTGTTATTAAAAATAAACATTGAGTTTTAGCTGGAAAACTTTCTGTCTCTCATAGAAAACAATGATTGGACTCCTTTAGATCCGCCGCTGCCGCCGATGATGATGATGGTGATGCGGTCCAGTCAAAGCCTCATCAGCTCAGAGTCTGGTTCCGCTCCACCCTCTGCATGGTGTCTCTGATCCAGCCCAGGAAGTTTCCCAGCCTGGTGTAAACGCCGTACTTCCCCCGCGCGGCGCATTTCTCCCCCCAGCTGACGATCCCGGTCAGGTACCAGGTTCCTCGGTAGTGGACCACGAACGGCCCGCCGCTGTCTCCGCTGCAGGCGTCCATGTTGGTCTCCAGGTAACCTGCACAGAACATGTTGTCTGTGATCACCTGCAGGACGAAGAGGGAGGAGAGGAGGGTTCACTCTGAAACATCAGGGTTTTAAAATCACAACTTTCAACAGAAAAAATCATTTAAAGCGACAGTAATGATGTAAAAACTTGCCTAAAATGCAACTGATCAGTTAATGAGAGCAACAGCGCCCCCTGCTGGAAAACAAGCTGCATATCAACCAAACAGAAATCTGTTTTAAAGCTGCAGTAACTGTTGTGGACATTTAAGTTGAATTTTTGTGCAATTAATAAAAAAATCAATTTAGATTTTCTTTCAGAAGGTAGAATATACTAAAGTTAGTTCAGAAACAAAATCTGTAATTAATTTTTTATATCTGAAATTGTCTAGATTACTTTGATCAATTTTAGACCCTCACATTAATTTACGTGATGAAGAACACAGAGGGGGCATGCAGGAGGCTTGTGTTTGGAAAATGTCTGAAGGTTTTGGTAAAATGATTCTGTTTTTAACACTTT
>NW_015113078.1:131558-135196 GCF_001443285.1 Poecilia latipinna | reverse complement strand
CTCACCTGTTCAGTGGAGGCAGAACAGGCCTGGTAGCTGACCACCGGCAGGGTCACCTTCCTCAGGAAGCGGGAGGAGCTGCCCAGGTACTGCGTGGCGCCCCACCCCGTCACCACGCCCCGGGTGTCTTCCTGAACACAGACAGGCGGTCAGAACCCGAAACATCCATCAGCCGGACTCACGGCCGGAACCGGGTTACCCTCAGCAGGTATCTGGACAGGTGGGGGTCCGGCAGGCAGGCAGGGACCGCGGTGGGGCCCCTGAGGGCCGGCCGGGCCAGGTAGAGCAGGGCAATGTCGCTGTCGAAGGTGTAGGAGTGGAAATGAGGATGGACGATGATCTGCTGGATCTTTATCTTCTGCTCATCCGGATCAGGACGTTTTTTATCGTAGTCACCTGAAAAACAAACAAACAAAGGAATAAATAATCATGAGACGGAGAAACTGAGAAAAGGAAAACAGACATTATGAGCACAGTTATGACTGCTGTTGCTTATTATTTTATTAGATGTTTTTATGATATTATGCTTTGATGCTTTTAAGCTAAACAAATATGTTTCTCTGGCTGGATGTAAATGTTGATGCTTGTAAACGGAGCTGCTGTCTCACCAGATTCCTCTTGAAAAAGAAACAACGAATGTAACTTTTATAAAAAACATTTTTTATATATTTGTTGAATCTGTCACCATGTCGTGACAGTATGAGACGAATAATCTGTCAAAAAAATCGATCTCCTCTGCCTTCTCTCAGGGCCAACTGCAAACAGCCAATCAGAGCCAGGAGGCGGGGCTTAGTGCTGTCAATCAAACCTGTGTGTGCGTGGACTTCAATAACATTTTCTCATAGTTTATACTTTCTAGTAAATATTCCTGAAGGAGAAACTTCAACCATCAAAGACTAACAGCAAATCTACCTCCAGCTCAGAAAAGTAAAATCAAGTTTCAGAGTGGCCTAGTCAAATCCCAGACTTAAATTTGATTGATAGTCTGTAGCACGACCTTAAAACACTCAAAAACTAAATCAAAGCAGTAAATCAGACATCAAACCAATCAGTCAGTACAGAGACCAATCAAACTGGCTGATGGTTCCCATCGGTTTGTTCTGGTCCAGTAGGCCCGTCTGGGACAGGAACAGGAACCAGTTAGCCAGGTTTTTCAAAATAAAGCTCTATTCTCACCTACAGTGACATGGTCCGCTGAGTCCTCGAAGCAGTGAGCTGCAGAAACAACCCAACGCTCCGAAACCAGGGTTCCTCCACAGAACCCGGATCCGTCCGACCTGTGGACCAGAACCTGGACAGAACCGGTCAGAATCAATCAGAACCTGAACAGATCCACACAGAACCAACCAGAACCTGAACAGATCCATCAGTAGAAGACTAACCTGCCAAGGACTTCCCCCTCGGCTCTCCAGGTTTCCTCCCACAATACGAATCGAATGATTCTCCTCCATTTGTCCCTCCGTCTGGTTCCCACCTGCCAGTCAATCAATCAAGTTCATTTGTATGGCACGTTTAAGCAACAACACAGTTCAAGGAAACATTATAAATATCCTTCAGGTGACAGAAGGCCGTGTTTGTAGCCGTCACTGTGTGTCTCTGCAGGTTCAGGTCTGACAGTTTCAGCTGTAATAACTGAAGTTGACCAACCAGATGTTGAGTTTGTTGCCTCTGATGGTTCTGTTGAGTTGTGTTGAGTTGTGTTCATGTTGGTGCTGTTCTGGTCCGTTGTCATGGTAATGTTGGTGTCCTCCAGGAGATCCAACAGGGAGCGACCGTAGTGCAACGCTGCCATCTGCTGGCGGCCGCAGGGAAACTCCACTGGATGGGAGAATAAAGCAGTTATGGAAAGTTTCACCTCAGAAAAATCTGACAGATTACAGGAGGAGGTGGGAATTACAGATTAGACAGGTAAATTAGTGCAACACAGGATAATGACCCGTCAGACAGGTGAGACTCAGATCAACTTTGTCTCAGATTAGATTAGATTAGATCAGATTAGACCAGGTTTATTTCAGATTAGACCAGGTTTATTTCAGATTAGACCAGGTTTATTTCAGATTAGACCAGGTATACGTAGCGTGTTACCTGTTGGTCTGCAGCTCTTTTCATCAGCCTCCAGTTTAAATCCGTCAGCACAGCCACACTGAACTCCAGCGCCCCCTGGCAGGTCTTGGCAGTACTGCAGGCAGCCACCGTTCCCATAGCGACACTCCGACACCTCTAGACACGGCACAGACACATGTAGCAGGTCAGGTGTGTGACGTCGTGGCCGACAGGTGTTGTTTATCCGAGTAGCAGCTCGTTTCTTACCCGAGTCGCAGGTTTTCCCGCGGAACCTGGGAGGACACAGACACAGAAACTCCTCCCGGTCCTGACTGCAGATTCCTCCGTTAAGGCAGGGGTTGGTGCGGCACGGGTTCAGATCTGCAAAGAGAGAAGACACAGGTAGACCTGTCACCTGGCAGTGATGTCATCAGTTAATGATGTCACCAGACAATTACTATACCTATCAAGGTAATGTGATCAGGTAAATTTCTCATTCAGCTCTAAATTCAGAAAACCAAAACATGTCGCAACATAATGGTTTTAGGCATAACTAGGGCTGGACGATACGGCAGGAAAACAAATTACGGTATAATCACTTCATATCGGTCGATATCAATACTGTTATACTGTTTTTGTTGTTGTGGTTTTAATTATCTGAAATATTGCCAAACTGTGGATAACCGTTTCATCCACACTTTTCTCTCTGCATTGCTTTTGTTTTTTTAAGCGGTTATGAGACACTGCAGAAGTTACTCAACAGGTTGTTGCTAGGTAACCAAAGAGTATTGCTAGGTAAATGAATGACAGTTTTACTCACTTTGGTATCTGTACCAGAACTCCATCTGTGGATGAGAGTTTAGAGTTAATATCTGCAGCAAAACAACTCAACGACTAGTAGAAACAATCCAGGTTCATTTTCCAAAGACATATTTCATCATGTTATTCCATCATCTACAAATGTTACATTTTCAAACTAAACACTTTGCAAACTAAGTACTTAGCTCAACACTCCCTCTCCAGCTTTCCTGACCCAAAACTAAACACCTAATTATTTAGTGTTGAGCTCAGAGTGACATATTTGAGATGAGCTAAATATTAATCAAGCTCAGATCTAACTAAATATTTAGCTTTAAAATGATTTTTTGTCTTGCTAACGAGATAAAATGAGGTTGGTAACAGAAGATTCAGTCTGAAACTGTGGCAAACAAATAACATGGTGAAAATATGACTTTGAAAAATTAACCTCAGTTTTTTGCTCTTATGACTAAATGACCCAAATTATTGCTGTTATTTTTTTACAGATCAAATTTACATATAAGCCGGCGTCTCCAAATATTAATGTAATAAAGTTAACTGCACCAGAAGATGTCTAATAATTCCCCCTATTTGTAAAACAAACCTGAAACTGACCCTGCAGGGCAACCAGACCCACCATGCTGTCCCTGGAAGATAAACCTCATCACTGAATATGGCCCCTGGCCTCCAGTGTGGCCCCTGGCCCCCAGTGTGGCCTCCTGTCCCATAATGTGGCCCCTGGCCCATAATGTGGCCTCCTGTCCCATAATGTGGCCCCTGGCCTCCAGTGTGGCCCC
>NW_015113078.1:127504-128115 GCF_001443285.1 Poecilia latipinna | reverse complement strand
CCCCTGGCCCCCAGTGTGGCCTCCTGTCCCATAATGTGGCCCCTGCCCCCCAGTGTGGCCCCTGGCCCCCAGTGTGGCCTCCTGTCCCATAATGTGGCCTCTGGCCCCCAGTGTGGCCCCTGGCCCCCAGTGTGGCCCCTGGCCCCCAGTGTGGCCTCCTGTCCCATAATGTGGCCCCTGGCCTCCAGTGTGGCCCCTGGCCCCCAGTGTGGCCCCTGGCCCCCAGTGTGGCCTCCTGTCCCATAATGTGGCCTCTGGCCCCCAGTGTGGCCCCTGGCCCCCAGTGTGGCCCCTGGCACCCAATGTGGCCCGAGGGCCCCAGTGTGGCCCCAGAGTGAGTCGTACTGTGGTTTCGTGGGTGTGGAAGATCTCGGCGGCCTCCTCTTTGGAGCAGCGCTCTTCGTAACATTCCCTCTCCAGGTTTCCTGGCAGCATCTCCTCCAGGGCGAAGGAGTTGGCACGGCGCCTCCTAGTGGAGGACTGCAGCACCTGCACAGCCGTCGGCTGGTCGATGAAGACTGAGGAGTAAATAAAACTTTACTCAGACATCGCCTGACCTACGACAGCACATTAGAGCCATTGTAGACAGAACAAAAGAGTCAATTTGAAAA
>NW_015113078.1:119044-124197 GCF_001443285.1 Poecilia latipinna | reverse complement strand
ATTTTCTACAAAATGTTTTGGAATTTCAGTTTGAGAAGTAAAATTAAATTCCAGAAAAAATCTCAATTTCTTATTACTTTTGGAAGTTTTCTTATTCTGAATTTCAAAAGTCAGATATTTTCAGTTTTTAAAGATCAGAAAATGTGGAGATTTTTCTAGAAATTGCTGATATTAATCTCACAATTTCTGAGTTTTTTCCTCAAGTTTTTGACTTTTGGAGTTCGGAAATTCCTTTTTCTAGAATTTCTTCTAGCGGACATTTGCTCCTTTTCTTCTATGTACGGCGGCCAGAGCCGTCACCCCTGCACTCCGACTGCTGCTTGTTTAATTATTAACCAAATTGATGGTCAACGGTCTGAATCTCACTTTAAAGACACCAAGGCGTCAGAGAAGGTGTCGATCTCCCGGTTCTCTACATCTGGATCCAGATCCGGTGGATCCGGTGGATCCGGGTCTCACCTGAACATTGGATCAGCGTGGAGCAGCTCAACAGGAAGCCCAGATTCGCCGACATGGACGACAACATGTCTGCCTCCGGAGCGTCAGTCCTCCGGAGAAATGAAGGTCCAGCTCATCGATCGACTTTTAACCACAGTTCAAATATTGACTCACAGCAGAACCGCGAACAACGAGACAGAAAAGACCAAAAGTTCTGGCAAAACGTTCGGTTTTCATCACTCACCTATACAGCAGGAGGTCAGAGGTCATCTTCTTCTGAGGAAGAAGAGTGATTGTTCATTCAGTGGGAGCAGCAGTTGGGTTTGTTATTGGTGCGGAAAACCAACATCCTGCAAGACAAGCTACAGGGAAAACTTAGCCCACCGTGATTTCAACACCAGAGAGTTTCCTCTTTAACATCAGCAACAAAAACAAAAACCGCTTTCACATCCCAACCTGGAGTTATTTGATTTATTCAAACGGGTCAGAACAAAATGTTCAGGAAATAAATTACACCGTTTCATAAATGTTTTCATGTTGGAGTGAAAATTTATGACTCAGCTGCTTATCACAAGACAATAATCTTTAATAATAAAATTATTTAAATCTTTTACTGCTGCAGGTTCCTCATCTCAGAACCAGTTTCTATAAACTAAAACTCTACATCAGGATGCGTTCACTTACCGTCGGAAACTGGGACTCTGCCTTGACATCTCGCATAAAATATACTGCTCAAAAAATAAAGGGAACATTTCACTTTAATTTTGTGTGTGGCTCCAAATCCAGGCCTCCATTGGTTAATAAATTTGATTTCCATTGATGATTTTTGTGTGATTTTGTTGTCAGCACATTCAACTTTGTACAGAACAAAGTATTCAATGAGAATATTTCATTCATTCATTCAGATCTAGGATGTATTTGAGTGTTCCCTTTATTTTTTTGAGCAGTGTATAATCCCCAATTTAATTTATGTTTATCTTATTGCTGAATTTGAGAAACAAATGAGAAGCTCTGGTTCCGACCCAACAGAAATCAGAAAGTCTGAAACCAGTTAGAAAAGGGTTTTCATCCTGACTCAAACTGGTTTCAGACTTTTTTGGAACAAGTTTAAAGCTGAAATAATTGCATAGATCAGGTTTGTCCAAAGTGCGGTCCGGGGGCCATTTGTGGTTCTCAGAATGATTTTGGACGGCCCTTTACTTGATCACGATCCAAGAATGAAACGTGGTTTTGCCAGGTCAGGCATTTTGATGCAGATTCACATTTAAAAACCAGCCTTTCAAAATAAGAGATAATTTAACATCTTACCATGGAAACTGTGAGGTGCAACCAAAGTATTCATCCAGGTTTCTTCTTTGAATGTAACAGTAAAAGGGAAAACAAACATCCAGTTTGACTACAAACACTGATAAATACATGGATTTTTAATAAACTCAACAATTTTTTGTTGCTGAAAAGACAAAAGAAATAAAAAATCTGGAAAAAGATTAAAAGTTTAGAATGTTTTATGTTTGAAGGACTTTTTAGCTGCAGATGCATCTTTTGCGACAATCACTAATATGTTTTATTACCCAAAACTGTATTTTAGGTAATAAATATATTATTTTAAGAAGTTCTTTGTTTGAATCCTGAAGTTGAACTCAGTGAAGCTAAAAGGAAAAGCGAAGCGTTTCAGAGGAGAAATGAAGTTTATTTATCTTCCACAGGTTTCTGTGTATCTACAGTGACGGCCCAGCAGGGGGCGCTCCTACCACTGGAACAGTGTCACGGTTTATAAATTACACAATAAATACAGGCAGGATCAGACCAGCACTGCACCGCGCCCTGGAGCAAGGCACTGAGGAGGAGGAGAAGGAGAGCACATCTGGATCAGGACGACTCTGGGTCTGGATCCAGAGGTTAAAACACACATCTGGATTCAGAACCTGGAAAATATTTAAACACTTAAATTCAGGGCATGAGGCACAAACATCAAAGAATCGGAAACATCTGGATCCAGACTGAAACGTCTGTACCAGGACTAAGAAATTCTGGGTCTAGAATGTGAAATGCTTGGATGGAGATTTGGAAACATCTAGATCACGAATGCAACACATTGGTAACATGAAACACCTGAAGAATCTGGATATCAGGATCCAGAATCTGAAACATCTGGACTGTGAAATATGTGTAACAGGATTTGAAAGCATCTGGAAAATCCAGATGCAGACATGAAAACATCTGAAGCTCAGAAACATCTGGATCCAGAGGTGGAGAGAGCTCTAAGATATTAGAATCCAGGACCAAAAACACGTGGATGTAAACCTGTATGGATCTGAAACCAGATCCAGATCCAAACTCGTACATCTCAGGATCCAGATCCACACACGTACAGATCCAGAATTTGAAATATTTAAAAGAGAACTCAAAAATGTCTGGAACAGACAAAAACATCTAGATCAAAACTCAGAGACATCTGGGCCCAGACTGTAAAACAAATGGATCTAGATGTTTATGAATCTGGATCCAGATGTTAACCATCTATAATCTGATCCAAACTTTGGAATATTAGGACCCAGAAACAGAACAATCTGTTCCAGAACCTGACAGATCCGATATGTCCACCGGGTCCAGAAAAGCTCGGATGAAGATGCGGAAACATCTGGAACCAGACTGAAACACCTGGACAATGAAAACATGGGAATCAGGAGTTAGTCCAGACTCTGGGGAATCTGGAGCGGGTTCTGGAAACGTCTGGGTCCAGATTAAAACTGGAACCAAACACAAACAATCTGGAGCCAAACATACAAACATCTGGAACAAGATTTGGAAACTTCCTAATCTAGAATCTGAACATCAACTGTAGAACGATAAAGATCAGTAGAAAAATGAAGCTGGAGAGAAAAAAAGAAGAAACAAACAAACACACCATGATCTGAGATCAGCCGGTTGACCTCTGACCGGTTGACCTCTGACCGGCTGACCTCTGACCGGCCGCTGCGTCTTTAAGGCACCCATCGATAAATGTTCAGGTAAACTCTTTGAATCTCCACCAGATTGATCAGAAGGTTCAGTCTGTGATTGGTTGCCCCCTGCTGGTGCATTGCAGGCCTCCAGGGGGCGGGACTTCCTGGAATCTGACCAATCAGATCCAGCAGGGCGGTTCTGAACTGTTCAGAACCCAGTCAGGGTTCTGCTCCAATCTGATGGGTCGTTGTAGTTTCAAAATAAAACATTTTGGACCCAAAACCGTTGATGAGGCTGAAATGTTGGATCGGGTTCTGACCGGGTTTCATCAGAACCACAGCTGGTGTGAATCCTGTAAACTGGTTTAGTCCATCCAGAACCACAGGCACAGCTTTCTGGTTCTGGTCTGGGTGTTTGGGACATTAAAGGTTTGATTTTCTTTAAAGGGTTCTGCTAGGTTCTGGTCCAAAACGGCAAACCCGGGGAGGTTCTGTTGGGTCGGCTGGCTCACAATATTCACCTAATAGTTCAGTGGTTCGGTTCTGGCTCACTCTGACCCAGAATCCAGCTCACAGAGCTGCTGCTGGACCTTGCTGTCGTGGTTCTACCAGAACCTGGTCAGGGTTCTGATCCAGTCTGAGAGGAATCTCCACCATCAACAGAACTCAGAACCAGTCTGTGGTTCTGTTGGAGCAGAGGAGATCCGGTTCTAATCGGTACTTGAAGATGTCATGATCCAAATGCATCGCCTCAACTGGGCTTGAGGTCCAGTTGGTTCCGACTCACCAGAACCTGGTGTCGCCTCCAAGGAGAGGCCCGTTGAAACATCCTGGTCCTGATCCGGACCCATCTGATGGTTCTGGTTCTGATTCTTTTTTTGGACTGGTGATTCTGGTTGGAGAGGGAAGGCACTCATGGATCATCTGATTGGTTCTTCTCCGGGAGGTTCCTGTAAAAGGTTCTGCCCGGTGTTTCTGAGGGCCGGTTCTGGTTCTGGTCCCGGTCGGGTCCGGTGGTTTCTGGCTGGACAGGGCGGAGAAAGGCAGCAGAGGTAGGAGGACAGCGGACAGCGGTTCCTAAGCAACAAAACAACAACCCAATTACAAAGAGGCGGGACCAGAACCGGAGCGAAGGACATCGGGTCCAAATGGACCTTCAGAACCGACCTGCAGGCGGCTAGGCCTCGCTGGCGCTGCTGCTCCTCGTCAGCTCCTTGACGCCCTGCAGGATCCGCTTCATGTGTCCAACCTTCGTCACTCCGAGGTCCTGGAGGCGGACGGCAAGACGGACTGAGACCCAACGGACCGACCGACCAGCATCCGACCAACATCCATCCAACATCCGACCAGCATCCGACCAAACATCCGACCAAACATCCGACCAGCATCCGACCAAACATCCGACCAAACATCCGACCAACATCCGACCAGCATCCGACCAACATCCATCCAACATCCGACCAGCATCCGACCAAACATCCGACCAAACATCCAACCAACATCCGACCAACATCCGACCAAACATCCGACCAACATCCGACCAACATCCATCCAACATCCGACCAGCATCCGACCAAACATCCGACCAACATCCATCCAACATCCGACCAGCATCCAACCAACATCCATCCAACATCCGACCAGCATCCGACCAAACATCCGACCAGCATCCGACCAAACATCCGACCAGCATCCGACCAACATCCGACCAGCATCCGACCAAACATCCGACCAACATCCGACCAAACATCCGACCAGCATCCGACCAAA
>NW_015113078.1:92736-115074 GCF_001443285.1 Poecilia latipinna | reverse complement strand
CGCCCAAACATCCGACCAGCATCCGACCAAACATCCGACCAGCATCCGACCAAACATCCGACCAACATCCATCCAACATCCGACCAAACATTCGACCAAACATCCGACCAGCATCCGACCAAACATCCGACCAACATCCGACCAAACATCCATCCAACATCCGACCAAACATCCGACCAACATCCAACCAAACATCCGACCAACATCCGACCAACATCCATCCAACATCCGACCAGCATCCGACCAAACATCCGACCAACATCCATCCAACATCCGACCAGCATCCAACCAACATCCATCCAACATCCGACCAGCATCCGACCAACATCCGTCCAACATCCGACCAAACATCCAACCAAACATCTGACCAACATCCGACCAAACATCCGTCCAAACATCCGCCCAGCATCCGTCCAACATCCATCCAACATCCGATCAAACATCCGATCAAACATCCGTCCGACGCCCAGCATCCATCCAACATCCGATCAAACATCTGACCAACATCCGATCAAACATCTGACCGACATCCGACGCCCAGCATCCGACCAGCTTCCATTCAAGTCCAAACATCTGTCCAGCATAGAAACATAAATCTAGCTCTATATTGTTTGTCCTCTCTCTCTCTGTCCCTCTGTGTGTCCTCACCTTCAGGTCTCTCCTCTCCAGGTGGATCAGCTCGGCTCCTCGGACATCGTGTCCACTAAATATGTCCTTATACTCAGACAGACAGAGGAAGTCCAGCCAGGCCCCAACCTCCTCGGTTCCCCACTGGTGAACTGAGACACCCAGAAAGTGGTTCAGACAGACAGGAAGACCCAAACAGAGAAAAGACACCTTTATGCTGTGGTTCTGTGGTACCGGACCCTGTGGACAGACTGGACTGGTTCTGAGCTCACCTGGCAGCGACAGGGTGGCGCACATCTCTTTGTTCTTGTTGTTTTTGTCCTTCTTGAACTTTGAGACAAGACGAAATTTCCCGCTTTGACTCCGTTTGGAAAAGTCCGCCAGAGGACCCTGGACAGAGACAGACCCGAATCCTGAGTCGGTCCAAACTGAAACAGGACCCGGTCACTTGCTCTGCAGAACGGAGGAGGTTTACCTCCTGGTCCGACGGGTCGATGACGGGACATAACCAGGGGACGTCCGACAGGCGGCGGAGCTCCTGGGCCACAGAACCCAGAGCGGCGTTCAGCTGGTCCTGCTGAGGCGGGTCCAACTGCTGCACAGACACAGAACCACAGTCAGAACTACAGAACCACGGTCAGAACCTGGAGCTACAATCAAAGCCTGGTTTTGGGTTTGTTAGAACCAGAACCAGGCCATCAGAACAAAGAAATCAGTTCTGGGTGATAATAATACAACGTCAACCGGGTCATAGAGGGAACCGGACCTCTGCAGTCCAACAGCTACCACCTGCTCAAAGTCCAAACATCCGGTCCAAATGTCCGTTCCACGTACAGACATGCATTCAAGCTGTCCAACGTCTAAAGATCCGTCCAACGTCTAAAGATCCGTCCAACGTCTAAAGATCCGTCCAACGTCTAAAGATCCGTCCAAACCCTCCAACATTCAAACAGTCCAAACATCCATCCAACAGTCTAAATCTGGACAGCAGGGTCCGGTTCTCCCTAAGACCCGGCGGACCTTGTTTCAGTTCTGGCAGTCCAGAACCAGAACAGAACCAAGTGATAGGAATCGGCTACCATGGACATCTTCCCGGCCAGGAGCAGTTCCGTCTCGCTGAGCAGAGCTTTGACGTCGCTGACCATGTGGACCACAGAGCTGCAGCTAAGAGCCTGAAACACAGAAGGTTCCGGTCAGTCCACCAGAACTGCAGTGGGACAGGAGAGACGTTCCGGTCCAGTTGATGGACGTCTCCAGAGTGGCGGGGGACGCACCTCGGGGCTCTTGGCGTAGACCACGTCCATGGCCTTGGAGCTGGCGTTGACGGCGTGGGCCAGCTCCTGCTCCATGTTGTGGTGGAACTGGGCCACCTCCCGGATGCTGGAACCAGCAGAGACGGCGTCAGCGTCCGGACCGACGCAGGAGGACATTCGGAGGACATGGAGGACGTACCTGTGAATGAGGGCTCCAGCAGCCTGACCGAACTCGCTGACCAGCAGCGCCTCGTCCTCAGAGACCGTCTCCGGCTGCGGCGGCAGGGACGGCTGAGGGAACTCACACTTCTGCTTGTCCTCCCAGGACTTCAGGGTGCTCTCAAACGCCTGCAGGACACAGAGACGCTCTGAGATCCCAGCCGGGCCTGGACCAGAACCAGGACCAGGACTAGAACCAGGCCCAAGACCAGGCCAAGGCCCAGGCCCAGGCCCAGGACCAGGACCAAGACCAGGACAAGGCCCAGGACCAGGCCCAGCCCCAGGACCAGGACCAAGACCAGGACAAGGCCCAGGACCAGGACCAGGCCCAGGCCCAGGACCAGGACTAGGACTAGGACCAGGCCCAGAACCAGGACCAGAACCAGAACCAGAACCAGGACCAGGACTAGGACCAGAACCAGGACCAGGCCCAAAACCAGGCCCAGAATCAGGACCAGGACAGGAACAGGACAACCAGCAGAGGGACTCACCCGGTCTCTGGTCAGGGTCTGGGTCCGGTTCTTGTGGATGATCTTAATGTAGCCGGGAGGCTGGATCCAGGCCTCCCCGTCTACCTGGACCGGGACGCCCTCGTCCCCCAGGACGGTTATCTTCACCGTCCGACACTGAGGAGCAGGGACACCGTGAGACACACAGGACAGGGACATGGAGGGACAGGAGACAGTTGGACAGTTGGACCGGTACCTGGGCGATGCGGTGGTGCTGCAGGTTGATGACCCTTGACACGGCCATCTGCATGCTGCCGAACACGGCGACCACCTCCAGGATCTTGTCGTCGAAGGACGGCGCCGTGAAGGTCTGAGGGACAAACGGACACCGGGACATCACTGGTCAGCCAGTCACTGGTCTCCCTCATGCTCCAGTTCTCCCAGTTTGTTTTCATAGCCACTAAACCCAGTGAGAACCGGAGCAGGGAACCGGACCAGAGACGGATCAGATGGACAGTTCTTACATCGTCCTCCTTGGTCCCGCCCCAGAAGTTGGTTCCCCCGGCGTAGCTGGGGATGTTGAGCACGGCGATGCCCTGCAGACTGGGCAGGGGGATCGGCCGCCCGTCACACTGCAGCAGAAACAGACGACACACTGAGTGACGCGCCGCCTGCCGCAGCCCCACGGCTTACCGCGGCGCCGGTTCTGACCTCCAGCAGGACGCGCTGCTCCAGGTTCTTGTAGGTTCTGTGCAGCAGCTCTTTGGTTCCCAACACTCCGTACCACATCAAATTCTTTGTGCGACTCCTGAAGAGACAGAATCAGACATATGAGGAGAATATCATGGGAAAGAATTCAGTTTAAAACCACAGAACTTCAGCTAACTGCGCCAGAATCAAAACGGATTTACCGAAAGGTTTCGTCTGATTGAAGGTCTGACAGACTCAGCTTAGAGCGAAGCTGCAAATAACGTTAAAATAACAACAAACTTTATTTTAGACATGAAGTTATGCGTTGGTGTGACATCCTGGCCATGTTTTGCTAGCAGTAGCATCGTGCCTTTTGCTAATGTTAGCACAGTGTGCTAGCTGTTAGCTTATTTAGGTCAGAACCATAATGTGTGTTTTGAATAATAAACAGTTTGGCTTTTTTTGCGTTTCTTTCGTTTTGGGGAGCACATGATCCAAATGCATTCGGTGATGATAGCATTAGCTAACGCGCTCACTATGCTAACCATCTTGGAAGCCTTGTTTCCAAGATGTGTTCAGTCATGTTGTGGTAACATTTTCTGGATCCAACACGACAGACAAGTCGACCTTTGTTGACAACAAAAACTTTCTTTTGTTTTCATAAACTCAGATCATTTAAGATATGTTCACTTTAAATTAGAAAGTTTTATGTTCCAGAATCAGCCTCATTTCTTCCTATTTCCCTTCCTCTGATCTGAATTGTTTGGGTTAATACACTCAACCACTTGGAGTTGATCCACTTGTAGCTTTAGCATCCTTGAACTTGGACTACAAAATTGACATGGGAAATAAAAATGGTAGCTTCGTGAAATTGGTCAGTCGAAAGCCAAATACTGACATTATTGTACAAAACAATAAATCTGAATGGACCAAAAAATATGACCCAAGTAAAATATAGAGATTTCTATGCAGCACTGGGAGAGACTGAATTCAACTTTTCTGAACTCCTTGAGACTTCAGTAGAGGGCTGAAATAGTGGACTTTGCATAACATCTCTCCTTTAAATGCAATAATTTTCAATGAACAATTGTTTTTAGGTAATGAAGGTAAAGTTTTTTCTGAAAAAAGGTTTATTTTTATTTCCAGCTGTATGAAGACGTACCTGCACTTCTCCGGATGCTCGTCTCTCTTGTTGTTGAAGTCCAGCGTGATCTTAGCGTCGAGTCCGATGCCAAAGTAGTTGTTCATGACGCACTTCTCTGTGTAGCAGTCCCTGAAACAGAAACACGGCTGTTACACGCGTGCTTAGCCTGAAAGGAAAAGGTGTGCGGTCGCGGCCTCACATGTTGTCAGCGTCGCAGCTGAACGGGTCGGCGTTGACCAGCAGCCGAGTGATGACCGAGCTGCTGGTCAGAGTCCCTGGAACACAGACACAAAGCTCCAGAACCTCACAGGAACTCATTCAGGTGAAGCAGGTGGAGAGCATCTTACCTGGATACAAGATCTTTGTGTTCAGCATAGGCATGTTGTCTCTACTTCCTGTATGGACAGGAAGTGAAGCGGAGCTTCCCGGTAACAGGCCGCCTTTATGGATCAGTTTCTCGCACGGCGTCTTGCTGACTGAGAGCAGAGAGACAAACAGGTGAGCCTCTGCGTGTGCAAAACGAGTCTCACCTGTCCTCAGCTACCCGTCCTCACGTCTGCGGCTGCTGCGCTGTTTGGAGCTGAAAGACGACTGCAGGGACGACTTGTCCTCCTCCCCGTCTTCCTCCTCCTCCTCTTCAACCAGACCCACCTGCTGCTCAGAACGACCCACAGAGAAGACGTGCTGCTGGGTCTGAGCGTTCTGCTCGTCCACAGCTGCAACAAAAACAAACAAACCCAATCAATCACACCTGGAAACATATAGGTCACACCTGGATACACATCAGTCACCTGGACACACAGTCACACATCAGTCACCTGGACACACACAGTCACACATCAGTCACCTGGACACACACACTCACACCTGGACACACACACTCACACCTGGACACAAACACTTAGACAACTGGAGACACTCAGCCGGAGACCCTGTCCTCCCTCCCAGGTGACCTACCTTTCTCTGTGTGCTCAATAATTTGTCGGATCGCCTTCTTCAGACTGTTGGCTCTCAACATCAGCTGCTCCCGAGGTTTAAAAATGGCGGCTGCTGCTGAAGGTGGCGGTGTGGCTCGTGGCGAACAGGGAGGGTGAGGAGGAGGAGCAGAATGAAGGAGAGGAGCCAGACTGACCACCTCCAGTTCCTCCTGTTCCTCAGCGATGGTCGGGGGAGGAGCCGGGGGGAGCACCGTCGAGGCCTGCGACTCCTCGTTCAGAGTCTTCAGCAGCGAGTCGAGTTTCTCCTTCAGAACGCCGCACTGCAGCACAAACATGACAACCTAAATACCATGACTGGAATTAGACAGAACTAAGACAGATCCAAACTAAAGCCCCGTCACCAGAGGCGTGGATTAAACTGGTGCTTCCACAGTCCACCCTGCCCACATTGGTCTCCATTTCCAGATACTTAGAGGTTCCTCCACATTTTGGAACAACCTCAGGGGGGCACAAGCCCGACCAACCCGGTAGTGGACACAAGTGATCTGATGCCAGCAGACTGCATTTGTTGACTGACCCGCCAAACAACAATGAGTCCACAGCAGTTGGAGAGAAGAAGAGCAAGAAATTGATGATTCCTTGGTTGGGGCAACCCACAATGAACAAAACCGAGATATTGAGAGATTTCGGAGAAACTGTCTGCTCAAAGGTACAGCAGCCAGATGACATCATCAGAGGGTTGACCACAGCTCCGGCATCCTTAGGGCTTGCCGACGTTCTGGCCTATGTTCACGTCCAAATCGTGGGAAACAAAGTGCCAATGGAGACAAACTTAACTTGGCTGGAACCAAACCAAATATTACCCAGCTACAATAAGACTTGACAATGAAGAAGGGGCTTTAGACTCGTACCTTTTTGGCCATGGCCTCAGACTCCTCCAAATTCTCTGTGTTCTTCTCATAAGCTTTACCAACACGAGCCACAAAGTCCTTGACGGTCTCACAGAGAACTCTGGGTCCAAACACACAAACACAGTCGGTTACAGAACTGCATGAGATCCGATGGTGGTTGTAAGAACTACAGCGGAGAGAAGAACCTACTTGGCTGAGGAGATGACGACTGAGTGCTGGTCTGAGGTCAGGATCTTCGTCAGGTGAGCAGCCACAGAATCCTCATAGGTCAGAATCTGCTGCACCTGAATCAGAGGATCAACTATTCAGAGAACCTGCTAGAAAAACTTGCTTCAGGTCCGTTCTTTAAGAGGCGAGTCTAACTTAGAGAAGGTTAGGAAGTGATGTCACATTACCTCAGAGTCATCACTGCAGTCCTCCGTAACGGTGGAGGCAGAGTGTTGCCGTGGAAACTTTGTCTCGTAGACCATGATGCTCCACCTGAAGAATAAGGAGGGCAAACAGGTGTTAATGGTTCCCCTGGCATGCAGCACACACCTGTCTGACATCACAGCCCTCACCTGTCCAGCATCTTGGTGCTGGCTCTCTCCAGTTTCTCCAGTATCTGAGGTAGCTGCGTGTCGTCATCGCAGGCTGAGCCCCAGCCCAGAACCCGAGCCAGGTCATTCCCGGTTCCGAGCGGAAGAACACCCATCTGACACTGAAACAGGAAAACCTCCTTAGAGTCGCTAAGCTCCGAAAACCTTTTCACCCTAAAGACTCTCACGCAGGCGCACTTGGGCTCAAAACGGAAGTCCAACGGACAGAAAGGTTCATTTTTATGACTGCGTAGTCAGTGTCTGCTTGGCAGGAAACAATGTTTGTATGCGACACCGTGATGATGAGGTTGATAGTAGGTGCAACCAGTTGCAAGGCCACTCAGTGTCGCACTAGCAGGTGTGTGGAGGAGGCTATGGTGGAGAGGAAACAGGTCAATTCACCTAACTTTCTCAACAAACCTGCTAGTATCCATGTGGATTGAGGAAGATGAAGGAATTTGTCACGAGAAATTTTGGCAGTCTTAACCGTCTACAGTGTAGTCAGAGAATACAAATGGTACACCTGAGTACATGGGAGCCTTAAAGGGGCACCTCGGGAGGCAGCTCTGTTCCCATGACAACCTCACATCTGGTACCTGTTTGTGCAGCGTCAGAGCATCGATCTCAGACAGAACCCAGCCAACGCTGCCGTCTCCTCCACAAACCAGGATCCTGAAGGTGTCAAACTTCTGGAACAGCCGCAGACTGACAGAGAAACATGTTTATAGTTTTCTTATATATTTTCCTGAATAAACAAGCTTTTAGAGAAACAGAGAGTGTCTCACCCCAGGTGAGGTCCTCCGTTCATCAGGTCAAACACCTGCGCCGGGTTCAGCAGCTGTTTGAACCGTCGCAGGAACTTCACGCCCTGATTGTCTCCGCTTTTAGAGTTGACAAAAACCAGCAGAGGACTGGTGCAGGATGGAGGACAGGACGCCTTCCAGAAACCTGGAGACAACAACCAGACGTTTCAGTTTTATTCATGCAGTAACTGCGTTTGACCACTGGAGGGCAGCGGTGCATTCCTCACCATCAGAGTCGATGCTGTTGAGCGCAGTTGGAGGAATGACGGACACTTTGCACTGGCCCAGAGGACACTTGGACGACAGCTGCTCCTTACAGCCTGAGTGCACCTGCAGACAAAGCACACCTGAGGCTCAGCGCATCCAACGGCAGCACACCTGATCAGGTAGGTGTGTGTGTCTAACCATGGCTTTACACCAGAGACACCTCCAGTCCTGCAGCCGGAGGACGCTGCCGCATGTCTTATCGCAGACGCTACACTTAGCAGAGACAGGAAGGTTCCCCTCCAACCACTGATGAGGCATTGACACCTGGAGACACAAGTGAGGGAGGACAGGTGAGGACACCAGGTGAGAGGACAGGCATAGACGACATGCATCAGAGGAGTCAGGTGTGCATCTCTTGGTGTCTCACCCCGTCTTCATCCTCAATGATGTCCTTCCCGATTGAAGCCAGAGTTGTCCACTTACAGTTGTTTGTGGCTCGGACCGCACAACGCTTATGAGCCTTAAACTTACACACTGCAGCACACGAGCGCGCGCGCGCGCACACACACACACACACACACACACACACACACACACACACACAGTTAGAGTGCATCAGGGTGAATCTGAACAGCTGCTTAGTGGTGTGAAGTTGTGTGTTTATTGTCCAGCTATGGGTGGTTTTGCATTTATTGTGTAGTTGTGCTTAGTGTGTATATCTGTCTCTAGTTGTATCTAGTTGTGTGCAGTTGTGTGTTTATTGTGTAGTTGTGTGTCTATTGTGTAGTTGTGTGTCCGTACCTTCACAGGACAGGCCGTGGGACGTGACCCCTGACAGCGCCTCCCTGCACACGTTGCAGTACGTCGGTCTGGCGTGGGAACAGGCGTACCAGTTGTGCATCCCACTGAAGTGGTCCATGCTGTACTGGGTGGACTGGGAGACAGAGACACGGTGAGCAGCACAAACTGGGACACAGCTGCAGTCTGCTGTGAGGAAGCCGGTCTGACCTCATAGTTCTGCCTGTTCTGGACGCTGCGCAGCGCCGCCATCCACTCCTCCATCTCCTTCCTGTTGTCAGCACACAGAATGAGGCGTCTGCAGGGGGTGATCACCTGGAGGACAGGTATGGGGTCAAAGGTCAGGTCAGAGTTTGGAATACAAACTGGAGAATGATCATCTGATTGTGTTTGAGATGAAGATCAGACAAGAAACTCTGGCCTTATCAGATTCTACTAAGGCCTCATCAGGACCTCATTCAGACTTTAATAAGATCTCACTGAGTCATCAGAACCTCAATAAAACCTCAATGAAACCACATTAAGGCACCACCTAGACCAGCTAGGACTCCTCAGGCCCTCCTTTTGAACTCACTGGTCTCTAAAAAACCTTGTTAGGTCTCTGTCAGGAAACTGGTCAGACCTCACTGGGAGCTTGTTGAAAGTTTGTTGTGAAACTGTTATGACGTAATCCTGTTTCAGTTTTCCATGCCCATGCGGTTTGTCCTGGAAGCTGGAAACAGTAAATTTGTTGTTTTTCCTGTTTTCAGAACATCTCAGACTATCCACACAAACTAAATGAATCCAGTGTCCGTGTTCGGACAAACCAGCAGTTTAATTCTGATTATCTCACTGGAGTTGATTCAGCAGGAATGTGTGTGAGTGACGTAGACATCCACTTCCTGTCAGATGTTCAACAATGAAGCCTCTGTTCCCACGGCGACAGAAATAGACCCAGTAAAAGAAGAATCTGCTGATCCAGCTCCCTGACCACCATCTGCCTGAAGAGAGCAGATGGTGGTCTAACCATGGCTTTACTCCTGGATCTCCTGGATCTTCTTCATTGTTCCCAAACCAGTTCCTGGCGTCCCAGTTCAGCCACTCATTCGGCCTTACTGGGAACCAGTTCTGTTGTGGTCCATTAGGTGGGATCCGTCAAATGGATCTCTGGCGTCGATGTGGCCTGACGTCAGCTCCAGCTCTGAATATGAAAACAGAACATTTTTCCAGCAATTCCAGGAATATTCAGTCCTGAACACGGACAGACTGCTGAGGAATGCTGTCAGAGCCAGAGGCCGGTTCTGGCCCGAGGCCCGGACTGAATGCTGGGCCTTCGCCTGCATCTCTGCTTCATATCTCATCATCACTAACTGAGTTCCACTGACCACAGAACTGCGCAAATTGGAATTACAAAAATAAATTTGCTGGAATTTAAAGGAAAAACGGCAATTCTGAAAAAGGTTTCCGCGGTAGGAAGAGGCGGACAGTCGAACTACTTTTATCGCATCAGACGAGTCACATGACCAACAACCAAGATGATGAAGGCGACGACAGGAAGTGGCTTTAATGACGAACTTATTCACGTATAATTTTAATTTAGTTTCTTATTTGATGGAAGCACTGCGATTACAAAATGTAACTTTTTCGACTTTAGCAGAATATTAACAAAGAGATTTGAAATAAAAACGCAGCCGCAGAGGTTCTGGTTCTGATCCGACAGCCCAGACAATGACCCAAACCTCTTAACCATCTGATGTTCTCTGAGGAACCCAGAGTCTCAGAATCCATGTTTACAGTTCAGGAACCGTCCAACCCGACCGACCCGCTTGGATAAAGAACCTTCCAACTGGGTAAGATGTTCTCCAAACAGCTGGGATGAGAATTCTGGACATAACGAGTCAGAAAACCCAGTCAGAGTCCCGGTCGGTACCAGTGGACCTGCAGATCGGACCCATCCGAGCTTTAAAAGTTGATGATCACATTCTGACCATCATCATCATCATCATCAGTGCAAGCCAGAGCAGAGAAACAAACTGAACAAACGGATCGGATCAGAACCTGACGGACCAATCAGCTGTCTTACCGACCCGAGGTTCTCCTGAGAGTCCGGACCCGGATCCCAGTCTGAGACTCGCTGCTCTTTGATCCTCCTGCTGTTTTTCCCTTCACTCTCCCCTCCCACCTCCCTAAAAACAGCTCATGCCCACTTCCTGTCTGACGTCACACACACGTACACGTGTACACACACACACACACACACACACACACAGAGCTTACGAGAACATGCATCCTGCAGGCTATAAATACACTCCACCACATGATCAGTCACACAAACACACACACCGCCTAACCCTGTGGCTAACCATCTGCAGCCTCACTAACAGGAAGTGACATCACTTCAAGCAAAAATACACACATAGAAAAAGGGAAAATAAAAATAAATACTAATTTCAGATTATAATTTACATGTTTTGTGAGATACTTGGATATTACATCTATGTTCATATCTGTCTCTGTCTGTTTTATTTTAAATAAATTTATTGGGGGAAAATAAAGAATCTGAGGAGAGGAAATGGAACTACTATGTCTACCCCTTTCAAAATAAGAGCATGAATATAAACATCCATTAACTTGAAGAATTCTTAACAGTAGAGAACCAAAAATATCAAACTTTATTTAACTGAAAGTTTACAAAACAGCAAATTAGTGATTTAAAATTTATCTGAAAAAAAAAGGAATTTAGGGAAAACTAAGTTTTTAAATTTAGCAAAAAAGACTAAAGTGATAAACAAAAAGTTAGCTCTGCTTAGTAGAAGTGTACCCAGCAACTTTTCCACTGCTGGGACTACTTTCAGTGGTGGAAGGATCGTGTTTGGACTCACAGTGAAGCTGTTGTTGACGTTCTTGGTGCTGGACTCGGCCACGCTGGCGTCAGTCAGGTCCACCTCGTCAAAGATGATCGACTGCAGAGAGACACGTCACTGCTAATCCATCCCAACCAATCAGGTGATCAAACTCAGGCTCCGCCCACTCTTCATCCCGACCTGACCACTCACCTTGCTGGTCTGAGCGTAGTACAGAGTCCTTCCTCGTAGCTTGAAGTATCGTCTCTTCCAGCGCTGAAAGGAGTTTGTTTGTTTCAGGAGAGTTCCTTCCTTCAGGACGGTCTGTAGAGAGGGGGTGGAGCTTGATTGATTGATTATTAGATTGGATGGATGAATGGATGGATGGAGTTCCTCAGGGCAGTGGCTGGGTTAAAGCTGCTCTCCAACCAGCTACACCTGGAGTCTCTGGACTCACCTGGAGGCCGTCTTAAACAGTTTAAAGAGGCAAACAAGGTTCCCTGTAGGGGTTAAAGGTCAGATTGCTTTGATCATGTGAACATTCAGAAGGAGTGCTGTGGATAAAACCACCAAGCCATTCCTTGTTATTCCCACATGACTCATTCTCCATGTGTTTAACTCCAGCCAAGAAAAAAGGCAGCTTTAAATAGAAACCAAACTCCAGTTAGGCCTGCTGAACCCAGCTACCGCTGCCTTCAGGGGCCATAGGAACTCTCAGCTTCACAGCGCAGTCCTCAGATAATCAATTTATCTATTTGGATCAGAATGTTTTCATGTGCACAAAGTTGCATTTATATGACTCTCTTGTTTATATTTACATTAACGTGTAATTTATGTTACATTGTCACAACAAAAAGTCTAAGAAAAAACTTTAAATTACCGCGAAAACTAAAGATAGTTGATTTTATACAATTTTCTGTAGCTCAGTGTCTCAGAATGTTTTATTTTTCCCGAGTTCTGAGCGCATCCGTCACATTTATCAGTGATGATCAGAACAATTCGCCTCTTTCAGCAGAACCGAGCCCGAATAAACATCTGTTCCAGCAGGAGGAACATTGCCCAGGCTGTGAAGGCTCCCACCCCGCCTTACAACTCACCACTGCCCGGTGGGCACGGTGGAGGACCCTGAGACCTAGTTTGGTCAACCAGGCCTCCGCATTACTGGACGGAACCATATTCTCTCTAGTCAGTGTTTCTCGGGAATAATTTTAAATTCCTAATTTTTTTACGCCTTAATTCCGCAAAATATTATCTAAATGCTATAGGTTGATAAAAATTAAACTGAACCAAAATAGTTATTTATTTACTCCTGTGAAATATTTTACCGGTGGAGTCGTTGAACATCAACAGGTTCTGATCCACAAATATTTCGGTGTTCTGTCGGAAAGGAGCACGCTCGGACCATTCCACCTAAAATCTGCCTCCTTTAAACTTGAATCTCTACATAAGTTTCAGTTTCAGCGATTTTTATCGCAGTTACACTAAAACACCTTTACTCTAATTCGGCACTATTAAAACTCACAAGCATCCCAAGGTTCCGTAGCTTTCTACTTTAATAAACCCGCTACCCAAACACAAGTTAAAAGCTTTCAGATCAAATTTTGATTGATCTAAAAATAAATAAATAGATAAAAGTAAAAGGGGCGACAAATTTAATTTTACGGCGTTCAAATGATAGAAACAAAATCAGGCTTTAATTCGGCATCAATAGTTCCGCAACCCAGTTCCGTTATCTCCCGGAAATGAGAAATAGTAGCAAGCTCCATTTAAAATCTTTAGGAAAACAAATTTAACAAATGTTTAAAACATAAACAGGTTCAAACTCGGATCCTAAAGCGGTCAGAGAACAGAAATATACACACTCTTTAATACGGCTTCATAAAAAACTAAAATATCAACTGAGATTCTGGATAAACGTTTAGGTAAATAAACAAACCAATATCCAGTTGATTCTACATTCATTGAAAATTTTAATTATTCTCTTTTATCGAACTCTGGATATAACTGAATGTAAAAGACAAATATAACCATACTCTTTAATTCGGCGTCAATTAAAATGATTCAAAAGCCCATATTCTGGTTCCAGTAGTCTCAGTGAGCTGACTGCGGCCGCATACTTCGAGTAGCGGATGAGGGTAGAAGGTGTCAAAAGTTTCGGTAGCAGAGAGATATTTATAAACTCAGTGACGGTCTGTTCTACGACGGATCAGAGAACAGTCAGTATGCTACCATAGAATGATCATGTTCATTTTTTAAAAGTTTGCAAAACAACTTCTTCAGGCCTGTTAGTATAAAAGTGCCAGTTTTTCTCCGGGGGTTTGGCGCCCCAGTGTTCCATCGGCCAGGGCGGAGCAGCCCGGGGCTTTGCGGGGCCCACTCCGCTGAATGACCAATGATACCCCGCTATAAGCCCCTCAGCTGTAACCCTTTCATACCTTGCTGCGGATCTGACCAGACGTCGACACTTTCCGGATGAGTTTCTGCGGAGATCCGGGCTCCTGCTCGGGCTCGCTGTCCGAGGACTCGTCCGGGCACCGGGCCGCAGTGGACTCCGGTCCCCCTGCCTCCGCCATCCTGTCATCATCAGGCCCCCGATGAGTAGCGGAGAAGCAGCTCCCCCTAGCGGCGAACAGTGGGCAGCACAGCAGCGAGGCTGAGAGCGGTGCATACCGCCCCCTGCTGGTGAATCTTTAACATTACAAGAAAAATAGCAATTTTACAAACTGTATTAAAAACGACTCATGTTTCACTGTTTGACATGAAATCCGACCAAACCTTCCAAGTTTTAGGCCAGTTAGGATGGCAAAAATTATTTCTGTTGCTAATTTAATGAATAATTATCTGAGTATACTTCAAATTGAGATGCTTACATACATTACGTAAATATTTGGAAGAATTACCTAAGCATAGAAGTTTTAGATATTCTTCCACAAAGCTTTTTACAGTAATTTGATGGAGTTTAGTTCAATTCCATCTGACAGTTCTGGTGTAGTCCTACATCAGACCAAACACTTTAAGTTTAGCTTATTTACGCTAAAGAAATGTTTCCTAAAATGTAATCTTTTTGTCTTTTTTGAGTGCATTTGCAGACTGTAATCTGATTTTTTATGTTATCTTAGGAGTATTGGCTTCTTCATTTCTAAGTAGCCTTGCATTGATAAGGTAAAAAATTTGTACCAAAACATCTCTGAGAGACAGAATCCTTCTCCAGATGGCTGGACATTTACAGGCTGAATGAGACACAAATAGTCAACTTGAAATTGGACACATAGAGGAACCAGACTTGTGGAGGCTCAAAGCTGTTCTTCACCATTCTTTCAGGATGTCATTTAAAGAAGAAATATGTTGCATTCAAACATGGTTGGATGGACAAATGGCTGGTTGGTTGGTTGGTTGGTTGGTTGGTTGGTTGGATGGATGGATGAATCAAACAGACACTTTTTGGCTTAGGAAGTTCTTTAATCTGAGAACAGTTAAAAACTACATTCTGAACTCTGGTTTGTAACTGATTCTCTAGAAGCTACAGAAGCAATACTACAGACATATGAACCCCCCTTAAATTCATACAGCCCTGCCTATCAAATACATGTAGCCCCACCCCTTAGGTAGCTCTACCTCCACAGAGGGACATACAGATTTGAGCTACATCACATCTACTGAGGAACTGTCTGGGGTAAACAACTACAGGTGTTATCTAACTCTGAGGACTTCACAACAGACATCTTGCAGAGTAACCATGTGAGGTTCCTCTGATGACTCCTCTGTCCTGAATGTCTATTGATCTTTAGGTGGAGAACTGGGCAGTCGATGCCATCGGCCATCTTTGTAGTTTAGGCCTCAGTTGGAGACTCATCGTCATCTCCGTAGACCACGCCCTTCAGGTAGGCCCGTTTAAAGTCTTCAAACACCATGTCGTCAGGTTCACTGCAAAGGACAGAGAGAAAGCTGGAGAGACATGCGACGGCCTCACAACATGACTAAATATAAAGTTTTATTTGTTTTCTCTGATTTTTAAAGTTTGAAGACTGAATTGTCGTGATCAAGCAGACAATCTTACCTGTCCTTTGCTGCAGGTCAGAAGCAGCAGAAGAAGAACGAAAGGGGATGTGAATAGTCAATCTGAGGCAATCAGTGAAAGAACCTTTACTTTGAAACAATCAGTCCAGTTTGGCTACACTGATCTGGTAGGCGGAGCTACATACATCTGAGGGTGGGGCTATGGAGGGGATGTTAAGCATTTCAAGTCTTTACCTGGTTCTGATTTTGGATTCATCAGTTTGAAGGGAACCTCCACAGAAACCTCACTGTGACACAAACAGAGCTGTGAGCCCACAGATCATAGAACACACACACACACTAACGGTGTCGAGGCCTGTACGTACCTGGACCCCACCATCCTGTTGGTGAGCAGCAGTAGACGGAGCAGAGACACAGTCAGTCACATTCATCTACAACTGCAGATGATTTGCTGCTGAATGTCTCCAAACATAAAAACAATCTGAAAGCAGAGGTTAACTCACCCAGAGGCTATCATCTTCAGTACCACCTTGTAGGAAATCAGCATCCCCTGGACCTCCTTCAGCACCTCCTGCTTCACACTGAGACACAGAGACAACACTCAGAACTCCTCCTTGGTTCTTCAGCACCACACCTCTAGAGTGAACCGAGACGCTGTGTCCCTACATGCTGGACGAAGCCAGGTTGGTGTCTTCATGTTTGAGTCGTCCATCCAGAGCGATTCCTCTGCGGTCCTTGTTGTACGCCAGCAGAGGGTACAGAGTGTACTCCTTCTTCAGTGTGGTACCAGAGGGAACCGAATCCCTGGGACATGGATCAGAACCTCATGAACAACACACCTCCAACAGATAACCAGTAAGTCAGAACTTTCACCAGACACCAGGGACACAAACACTCACTCAGTCTCTTCTTTGGCCACAGATTTCACATATTTGTCGTTGGAGTACAGCATCACATTGGTCACCTGCTCAACTGATCACAGTCAAGAAGAAATAATGATAAGAACAGACAGGAAATGACAACTTCATATACAGGTATCCATATATACCTGGTACATGTTCAGGAACAACAGTTGTAGTAACGTTCAGAGATACATCCATGACATAATCGTGTCATAGCAGGTTCCCTTGCTCATAAGTTTCCTCTGAGAATCTAATAAAGTCGTGATCATACAGAGATACTGAGTAGAAACTCATTAGTTCAATCACAGGACAGGTGAGTTCAGATGGGTGGAAATAAGGACAGGTGTGCATAAAACTACATAAAGCAAAGTTGTATAAATGTGAAGACAAGTGTGTCGAGGTTAGCCCATGTGTATAAAAGACTGGACAGGAATATAAAGCTGAACACAGGTGTGTAAAGGTGAGGATTGGTTGTGTATAAAGACAAACTGTATAAAGGTGGGAACAGGTGTACAACTGGGGAGACAGGTGTGTGTACTGGTAAGCAAACTTGCATAAAGTTAAGGGCAGGCGTGTACAGGTTAGCCCAGGTTAGCTGAGCACAGGTTTGTAAAGGTGTGGAAGATGTTTGGATGTGGAGGAAGAGGACCTCACCTGACAAACTGATGTCTTTGATGTTCCTGCTGGAGGAGTTGGTGATTTCAACGTTGGCTTTGACTGGCTCACCGTGGTAAAACGTCTGCAGACAAAGAAACAGACACGTGTGTGGAAGAGACACGATTATTGTGTCTATAAACTTTAAAATGTGAAGATATCCTCTGGACACCTCATTACAAAGATGTCCCACTGGTTTGAAAACCTCTGAAGAAGACACTGAACACAACTTCCTTCTTCACAAAATGCAAACTAAAATGGAGTGCCGTCAGATTTCAGTGGTTGGAAGATTTTGCTTTAGTCTTTGGCTAAAGACCACGAGTCATTTCTCCTGCTAACGCTAGATTAGCATTTTTGTTTGTTTGTTTGTTTTATTTACCCAGAAGGCCCTGCGCTGTTGTCTACTTCCTTATTTCAGAGCTGGTCTGCTTAACATTCACATATGCATTCAAACTGCACCAGAGTTCACCTCAGCTGAACCCAGACTGAGGTTTGTAGGCGGACCAGAGTTAGCTATTTTGCTCTGTATCAGAGTTTGATTACATATTCATTCATGACTAGCCCTTCTGTTTTGAATGAACTTTAGCCTGCACCATGGATATTTGCCTCACATCGACTGATCCCAGAACCGGGTCAACTGACCTCTTTGGGAAGGGTGAGCTTGACATGTAGAGGTTTTTCAGACATCAAGAACTCAAAGGTCATGTCTGCGAATGGAGCCACTTCAGTGTTCTCTGGACTGAACTGGATCTTTCGGATGGTGAGACGAACTGAGCTCCTGTAGAAAAAGATAAGAAGCACATGATGCAACACTGATGGAGTGAATCCAGGTCTGGTAAACACACTCACTGTTTATCGATCTTCTCGTCCTGATTCTCCCCACAGAACGCCTTCACCTCGAACTCCACTGCACATTTCTGCCCAACACAAACACACAACAGGAGAGGTCAAACATCAGGAGGAACAGAGATGAAGATATGGATGATATCAGGGAGGATCTGTTACCTTTCCCACGTCATTCGGACCGGGCTGCAGACTGACAGAACATGGCAGGTTGTCTGGAAACTGAAAAGGTTTTATTGTACATGACTTCAACTGTCAACAACAATTCAGCTGATTGATGTTTGAAAATGTTTCATGATTTAAAGAAGAAGCATCATAATCTCAGCTCGGTGTCAGATGTGATTGTTGGTCTGACCTAAACTCTTGCTGAGACCTCAGGATAAAATTTCAATCCCTGACTTGCTGGATTTCTGTCCTTATCCCAGTCTTTATCTTCCCTCTGTCTATAGTCAGATTTGAGTCCAAATTTTGACTTTTGTCCTAATTTAGACTTCAATACTTGGTCAAACCCAACTTAGGTCTTACAATAGACACTTATCCTCTGCCTGCTTCAGAATAATGTCTGGTGTGAGGCCAGAAGTTACCCTGGACAGACCTCAGTCTTCATGTAGCGCCTGACTTCAACCCTCACCTCGAAGAAGAAAGGGTAGGCGTTGTCTCCTAGTTTGTGCAGAAGCTTCTGCTGGACCCTGGTGTGGGTCAGCTTCTCTTTGTCCTGCAACTCTGGGTAAACCTGCCGGGTCACAATGAACAGGTCCCTCCTGAAGGCTACGCCCATCACATCCATATCTTGGCGACCGTATCGAAACGTGCATGAGAGCATCACGTAAACTGGCAGAGACAGAAAACAACGAGGTTTAATGGAGACTGAGGTTCCCAAACATGATTTCTGAGAAGTGAGAGGATTAAAGCTCACCTTTCTTTCCTTTCAGCTGTACTGGGTCAATCACAATCACGCCATCTGTGAGATGAGAAACAGGAGGAGCGCATTTCACACAATGCAATGGTCCACACTGGACTTATGCAGAAAAGACTCAGCACCAACAACAAGCCGTGTTGTTGGTCCCTTTGGTGTGGTTCTGTTTACACCCTTCAGGATTTCTGGGCAAAGTGTTTTCAGTAAAGAACCAAAATCCTTTCTATACAGAGAAGAATCTTGGTGAGGTCATATTCTCCATCTCTGATGATGGAAGTTGATTGTTTTTTTTTTCCTGCACAGGAACCTTCACAAAAACTCCCAACCAATCAGAAACATCTAATGGTCAAGTTTGAACTCACCGACTGGATCCACAAAGTCACAGTGATCCACAAAGTCTCTCTTCGCCATGTAGACGGCCACCTGTCAGATAAAACAGAGGGACACACATCAAGATGGCTGCTTGTTCAAGATGACTTTACCTGCAGATGGATGGATGGGTTTTCTCAGCAGAACTTACCGACTTGTCTCTGGATACCTTCTTGAAGACAACGTGTTTCGGACTCATCCTGACCAATGGGTCTCAAACTGAAATAGAAATATTCAATCAAACAAACAGCCCTGTGGAGAGCTGCCTGCTAGAGTCTTCAGAGAAACAAATCTGTTGAGAAGCAAGATCCACAGAGACTTTACCGTTTCCACAGAATCAGAATCCAAAGATATACTACCCTACAGACAGCTAGGCTCAAACACTCCATGAGATCTCAGGATCTACAAAGAGTTTACAATCCACATAGATCCAAGGATCTGCAGCAGGGCATCAAAGTCCAGAGATACTATCCTACAACCCTTAGATGCATCTCTTCTCCAACACGGCTGAACCAAGTGAACCATTTATTACCAGGCCTCTGCAGAACTTAGTAAGATGCTGATTAATGAATTGAGCTATTTGATTGAAGTGTGTTGAACCAGGGAAAGAGCTAAAACATGGAGGATACCGAATTAGAGCCACTGAGACTTTACAGTCCACACAGAATCAGAATTAGAAGATATTCTACACTCTACTCATAACTAACATCCAAATATCCCACGATCTACTGAGACCCCAGAATCCCATCCAAAGAGATCCAAGGATCCATAGCAGGGGTGTCAATGAGAGCTACCATCCTGTAACATTAACTGTATCCCTTCTCCAACACGGCTGAGCTGAACGGTCTGTTACCAGGCGTCTGCAGAACTCGGTAACATTTGGTAAAAGTGTTCTGGGGAAGGGATGAATGTAAAGGTTTCAGGGTTGTAGCTCTAGAGGATTGGATTTGGGCATAAACACTCCATAAATCAGACTCTTCGTCCCGCAGCTCCTCCCACCCTAGTGATGACATCACCAGAAAAGCAGTAAAGGTGACAAAATCCAATTTGACCCCGCCCTATTACAGTATGAATATTCATAAAGAAGTCGATCCACACAGGAGTTGTGCAGCCATGTTCCCTCTAGGGGGCAGTATTGTCATGTTGCACTGCATCCTGCAGGCTGTTTTCTTCCGTTGTTTTCAGACCAACATCCTGATCTACCAAACAATCACAAAGTGTCGTATTTTCAAAATGGAAGTGACCACACCCACAACCTGGAGCAGATTCAGGTGAATTCCTCCAAATAGTTAAAAATGTGACAACCTAAAAAAGACGGAAACTCTGGAACCTGACAGGAAAATAAAGCTTTTTGTGTCCAGGTCTTATTTTCCTTCTTAGCCAAACCTGAGGTTGAGTTTCCATGGAAACTCTTAAAATGGCTGAACTAATGCCTGGGAACAGGAACTTACCTGAAGCAGCAGCCGAGAAGAGGATGAAGAAAGGATGGAGTCGACTGTAGATGAAGAAGCTTGTTTAGCAGCTGATCACATGTATTTATAATCTCTACACTCAGCGTGGTCAGCATGCTGATCATTACTCTGTAATCCTGCAGGCAGAGCTGCAGCGTCCGTCTACAGCTCTGTTTACTGCATCCCACGTGCACGCTCACACATGCACACCAGCTCTAAGGAAACTCCACATGCAAACTACAAACATTGACAAGTTAAACTGAGCTGCAGTTGGTTTCCAGGGTTTCTGGGGAATTTTGTTCTGCTGTAAATGATGGGAGGAACTTCAGAACTGATCAGAGCTCCATCTGCTGAAGTTATCGCAACATTTTTATTATGAAACTGAGGCCCAGAACTTCAGCTTCATTATCGGTTCCATCCCTGTGACTTCCTGTTTAAGATGAAACGATGCTCTCCAGTTCTCTTTACGCTGCTATTTTCCTTCTATTGATCTCCATTTATCTCTATTTTACTATCTGCTGTTATGCTTGCTGTTTTTTCTAAGAGTTGCCATTTTGATTTGTTTTTGCTTTGACTTGCCTGCTTAAAAAGATTTGAAGAACATATTTTTATAAATGTTGAATCTTGTCCAGGCATGTAGTCCACTATGATTCCACTAATTTTCATGTCAGAAAACTGGGGGAAAAAATCATAAAAATGTATGAAAGAAGGGAAGCAAATTCATTGCAGCTGAGAAAATGGGGAAAGAAAAGCTCAGAAAAGATGACTGACTTTGGTCCATCTGTAACTTATAACAACACAAGACTACAAAATAAACCCCCAGAAGTCATTGTGACATTCAGGTAAACATTTTTAACTAAAACGCACCAGGATGCTTTAAACCAGCAAGTCAAACAGCGACGGTGTGAATGGAAGCAGCTGAAAGTCTCATATTTTTATCCAGGTTTACTTTTAAATCAGCAGCTTCAGAATGGATGAAGTCTCTCACTGGGTGTGAGTAATCTTAATTTTGGCCCTAATATTGCACCATACAGCATCACTAACACCATTTATAAAAGTCGTGCCATCTGGATCGTTCATTTTTTGTGTTTGGTGAAATAAAGAGGAGTTCCTGAAGCTGTTCATTCAGAGGTTCATTCATCAGGATGAAGGTTTGAACTGGGAGTTTGTTGTTTTTAAATACAAACTGGAACCAGGAGGGAAAATAATACATTTAAAAAGTTGAGTTTTTAGGTAATTATGGAATTTTTCTCTGATTAAGTTAAATCTGAATTTTTTAATTTGCAATTTCAACATGTTAATTTTTTTTATTTTTTTTTTGAGAAACTTGAAGAGAAAAGATTCTCTGAGAAGTTGGAGATAATTCTCGGAGAATCCAGTCTTAATTTGGAGCCTTAGCTGGTCTGAGCTTCATGCTTCTGCTTCATTCAACCTTTAACATGAGTTCATGTCGGATCAGAACCAGAACCGGTTCTGTGAGCTTCTGGTACGATCAGAGCAGGATCGTGTTTATAACATGTCAACACGCGTGATGAGGACGAGTCTGTGCTGAGCTGATGAGCTGAGACAGAGTCAGCAGTCTGAGTGCTGACAGCAGCTAAACTCTCTCTCTCTCACACACACACACCTTCAGCTCTATCTGGACTGAACCAAAGCAGAACCATCTGCCTCTCTAGAACCGGGCTTCAGACCTCTGGCATCCTGTGAAAGATGCTACAGATCTACAGAGTTAGATGTGACCAAAATG
>NW_015113078.1:84224-88775 GCF_001443285.1 Poecilia latipinna | reverse complement strand
CAGAGATTCAGATGTTAGTCGTGTTCATGTTCTGATCCGGGCCAACGGACCCGACCGCGGTTCTGCAGTTTGAGCTTCCTGACAGTCAGTCAGGCGGCTATTTATACCACCAATGTTAGAAATGATTGGTGGAAAGTTTTGAGTAGTTTGTAATCATCATTTAAAACAAAAATAAAAAAGTAATGAGAAAATGTGTTATTCATTTAGTTGTTGAATAATTCTGCACACATATTCTCCTAATAAACCTTCAATTTTACCTTCTGAAACATTCATGTTTGAGGCTCCTTAACGGATGAATAAAAACTGGGGAAAGAAACTGAAACCAATCAGAAGCTTCATGACTTTTCAACCAATCAGAAGCCCACACAGTAAGGCGGCCAGAGAGGCTCCCAGAGCCGGCGCCGGGTTCCCGGACCGTCAACCCGACCCGTCAGGACCCAGCAGAAGACCTGAGGATTGGTGGAAATCAGAACATCTTGAGAAGTGAGCGCCTGAAAACCTGAAGGTTTGTGTCTCTGCAGAGCTACAGCAGAGGCAGCGTGAGCTGGAAACATGGTTTCTTTTTCCCAGTGGTCAGTAAACGCAGCGTGAGCTGGAAACATGGTTTCTTTTTCCCAGTGGTCAGTAAACGCAGCGTGAGCTGGAAACATGGTTTCTTTTTCCCAGTGGTCAGTAAACGCAGCGTGAGCTGGAAACATGGTTTCTTTTTCCCAGTGGTCAGTAAACGCAGCGTGAGCGGCTCGTTTCAGGAGGTTTGGGTTTAATGTCTCCCAGCAAACTGAAAACAGAAACAAGCAGAAAAACTACAGACCGATTAGTGTTTATGGAATGAAACCTGATCAGGCCGTTTCCATGGCAACGTTTCAGCGGCTGCTTCTGAAGGAACCGGCAGCTTTCCCAGTATCGCTCCGGGAACGCTCAGAGGCACTTCAGCAGCTGTGTGTGTGTGTGTGTGTGTATCAAACAGGCCAACATTCACTCTCAGAGTCTTTAATCTTCATCTGTTTGGTGTGAAGAACTTCCTGTTTCAAACAACACGTCTCCTCCTCTTCCTCAGCCTTCATCAGCTGTCCATTCAACCGTCAACCAGCAGGTGGCGCTCAGAGCCCGCTCTTCTTCTGTCACAGTTAAAACAACTGAACATTAAAAGCTCCTCAGCAGCTTCATTAGGAGTCCAGAGCCCCGGCCGTGTTGGCTCCGCCCCCTTCCTGGGCTCCGGCCAATCACATGTCAGACCACAGGATGGCTCTGCTGCCCTTCTCCACGCTGGCGACGTACGTTCCCGACGGCGACCAGGACACAGAGTTGATGGCCGAGCTGCGGGGCGATGACATCGTCAGCGTGAACAACAGATGGTCTGATCCAGCAGAACCCGGTCCGGTCCAGTTCTTACCTGTGGTTTCGGTCCAGAGTCCGGTCCAGTTTCCCCGTCAGGACGTTCCAGACATAGAGAGCGCCATCTGCTGACCCGCCGGCCACGTAGCTGCCGTCAGGACTGAGCAGAGAGAACCGGGCAGGTTAACGGCGGTTCTGTTCGTTTATCAGAACCGTTCTGACGTTCAGCTCACCTGAAGGTGACTCTGGTCCAGTCGGCTCCACATTTGAACCCCTGCGCACTGAACACACACACACACACACACACAGTCCACATCATGATGATGACTGTGATAACAGCTGTGATGAAGAGTAACTCAACTCCAAATCGAACGTCTAAACTGGTCATTCAAGGCGCCATCTTTAAGTTTCTGATGTTTTGCTCACGTTTGTTTAATTCTGTAATATTTGGCCCAAACCAGCGTGAGAAGAATCCTGATGCAGCTGAAGTTTACCATCGAATTCAAAGATGAAAACATCCCCAGGATCTTTGGTTCCACCTGGGCGTTGGTTTCTCACCTGAAGGTCTGCCGGACGGCGTTGCTGCGCAGGTCGATGATCTGTAGCACGTCGTCTCTGGAGCAGGTCAGCAGCTCGCTGCGGTCGTGGTTCAGGTCCAGAGACGTCACCCGGCCCAGCAGCTCCATCTCCCGCACGATGCTCTCCGCCCTGACGACCAGAGCACAGGTCACCGGGTCAGCCTGGCTCAGCCAATCAGAGTCTCAGCAGCTCATCACATGAGCACCTCTGATCAGAACCCACCTGATGTCCCAGAACCGGACCTTCTTATCGAAGTGTCCGCTCATGACGCACTGCTCCGTGCAAACGATGTCGTTACAGCTGGAGCCGGCAAAAACCGTCTTCATACCTGACAGGTGAGGACAGGTGGAGACGGGTGAGGCAACAGGTGGAGACCGGTGGAGACAGGTGAGGACAGGTGGAGACAGGTGAGGACAGGTGGAGACAGGTGAGGACAGGTGGAGACAGGTTAGGACAGGTGGAGGCAGGTGAGGCAACAGGTGGAGACAGGTGAGGACAGGTGGAGACAGGTAAGTGGACAGGTGGAGGCAGGTGAGGGAACAGGTGGAGACAGGTGAGTGGACAGGTGGAGGCAGGTGAGGGAACAGGTGGAGACAGGTGAGGGGACAGGTGGAGACAGGTGAGGGGACAGGTGGAGACAGGTGAGGGGACAGGTGTGACCGATGACGTACAGACTTTGCTGCGCAGGTCCCACAGTTTGAGCGTTCGGTCGTAGCTCCCAGACACGATGCGGGCGTTGTCCAACAGGAATCGAGCAGACAGAACCTTCCCGCTGTGACCCGTCAAGGTGTGCTGGGGGACAGGTAGAGGTCAGACAGGTGAGGACAGCTCAACACACACACCTGATGCACACTGTGAAGCTCGTTAGCAATGATGATTTAGACCAATCAGGACTCACCCTCAGTCTGTAGTCGTCCATAGTCCAGATTCGACTGGCGAAGTCGTTGGACGCAGCGAGCAGGTAGGAGCCCTGATAAAAAAGAAAACAGGTAAGCAAGAGCAGGTAACCAGGGTAACCATGGCAACAGGGACCAGCAGAAACAGACTTACAGCGCTGTCGAAGTCTATGCTGGTGATTCCTGCGTTGCTGCCGGTCAGAGCTCCTTTAGCCTCACAGCGACCTGAACACACACAGTAACGCTGCGCTGTGATTGGGCGGCAGTAAAACAGGTTCTGGTTGGTCGAATGTCAGTCAACATGACTGGCCTGCAAGAAAACCGTTATAACCCAGACTTTGCTCATTTGATGAGCATGTGTTGGGGATGTCTCTGCTCAGGTTGTGGATTCTCTGGGGAAAACATTTGTTTTTCTCACAAACGTTTTTCTAATGCACAAACAGCAGAGCTAATTTTTCATTTAGCATTTTAGCTAACTTTTGAAAATGTTTAAACTCTATGGCGCCAATTTACGTGGTTGCTTTGTAAACTTGTTGGTTTAGCGGATTAGCATTATTAGCTTATGCTAAATTTCATATTGGTTTAACATTAGCTCCCAATAAATCCCATGTTGGTTGAGTGCTTTAGCGTTAGCATAGCTGATGTTCAGGGTTAGAGCAGGAAACGGTTTAGCCTGCGGTGGCCCCCTCTAGGTTTTGATTTTGACATGTAATTGAAAGACACCATCTACAGAGCCTCCTTCAGCTGCCTACGCCACTGATTACTCCTTGGTAAAGTAATCTGATTACAGTGGTGATGAAGGTCTCAGCTTGAAAACTTGAGATCAGCTCCCTCTTCCTCCTCTTCCTCCTGATGCTCCTTCCTGATTGGTCATGTTGGATCAACATCACAGGGAGGCTGCAGGTTCTCAGCTCAGCCTCTCAGTGATGTCACACCCAGTGTGATGTCACATCCTGTGTGTCAGCAGCTGCTGGGCCCATGGCTGCATGACTAGAGCATGATGGGAGCAGAGAGCGAGCTGCTGGGAGCCGGAGGCAGCAGAGGATTGTGGGAATCAGACCTTTTACAGCTCATCACTGACCTTCAGCAGGTGGGCGGGGCTTAGTGTTGAGGCGCTACTGTGTGAAGCTCACCTGCCACCACCTCCCACAGCTTCACCCTGCGGTCCATCCCCCCGGTTGCTAGGAGACGGGAGCCGGGGCTGAACCGGACGGTGTTCACCTCTCCATCGTGAGCTTCCTGTGGAACAGAAACAGTTTTTCTTCAAACTGCAGAGAAAAAAAAAGACAAAACTTTTAAAACGAGAAGACGGCTTCAGAAATCCGAAAATAATTTCCCATTTATTCTCCACCAAATCACGCTGCACATAAAAACAGCCCTGAAGAGCTGAAGTGCTGCCATCAACCATCCCCACGGTGGAAATGGAGCAGATTTGAAAATGCTTCTTAAATCTGGGACGTCTGGACAGAATTATTATTCAACATATCAGTGATGTTTCTCTGACTGGTCAGGATGTTAATTCAAGACATCTAAAACAGAAAAGCTGACTAATTCTTTAGCAGATATCGTAAAACAAAAGTACAGTAGTCATTATTTACCTTCATCTAACTGTAATGTAATTTCACTAGTTAAATCTTATACCTCCATTTAAAAACAGACATATTGAATTTAATTGTGACGACTCAAAACAAAATGTGAGATATCTCAAATTTACTTTATGACTAGTCCTAATTTAACAGTT
>NW_015113078.1:71398-80870 GCF_001443285.1 Poecilia latipinna | reverse complement strand
AAAAAATATTCCAGATGGTAATTAGTTGTAGATATCTAAAGCTTTGGTAAATCTGAGGTCAGGATGTAATTAGAGATATCTTAGCCAACTGAAAAGTGTCTAGTCATGAACCAATTTCAAATATCTGAATATAAATGTGGTGAAGACGATTTTATGTTAAAACAGCTTGCCATAGAGGACAGGCCCGAGCACACAGCCTTGGGGAGCACCAGCTGGGGCGGACAGGCTGTTGATGAGGACTTGATGCTTTTTATGTTTGCTTTTTGTTGCCTCAGTGACCATCAGGTTGATCAGAACCAGAACTTCCAGAGAGGAAGTCTGGCCATCTGATTGGTTCCTGACGGCGGTGGAAGAAACTCACAAAGACGTGCAGCGCCGTGGTCGGCACCCGGACCTCCGCGCAGCCTCCCGACGGCGGCTCGGTGGTTTCCGGAGACGTGCTGAAGGAGTTCGCCGACCGACGCCTGCTGAGGAGCAGAGGCACAGCGTCATCAACCGAGCATGCTCAGACCAGCTAGAGCTACGCTGACTGGGACCTACCCAAAGATGTTGGAGATGGAGTCGAGGAGCCCGCCCTGAGGCTGCTGGGACGTTTTCCTGCTGAACACAAACAGAACCAGAACCGTCAGCCAGGAGCTGCCATGTTTGTTTACCTGTCAGGTTTACGATTCGCCACCAGGGGGCGCTGATTTGTGTTTCCACTGGTTGATGATCACTAGCTAATCGACCAACGGCGCAAACGTTCAGACGATCACTTATTAATAATAATCACAATAAATCTGAAATCATGGAACCGTTCAGGTGATGTGGGAAACGGCTGCGTGTTTCTGCTCTGCCGGAGCTGTTGTGAGCCGGTTGCCATGGCAATGATTTTGCGTGTGGAGTGTAAAAAAAAAAGAAGAATTTTAGTGGTTTTGATTTGTTTATTTATTACCTTTGCTGTGGCGCACTGCATTTCTAAAAGTTCAATATAAAAATAAAACCTGGACCAATTGTCTTATTTGTTTGTCTTATTTGTCTTGAGACAATATTATCATTTATCGCAATAATTTTTAGACAATTAATCGCTCAGCAAAATTTGTTATTGTGACAGGCCTAATCATACGTCAGAACAGTCTGGTTTAGTGGATACGACTTCATGCACAGTAATGGCGCCTACAGCAGCTAGCTACAGCGGCTAGCTACAGGGGCTAGCTACAGGGGCTAACAGGCGCTAACAGGCGCAGCCCTATCCCCTAATGTTTGTGACGTGGGAGCCGTAGAATGCTTGAATCTCACCTCGCCGTCCTGCTGATTGGTCGGTTTGGTGACGTTTCTCCGGCTCCCTTCCCTCCGTCCTCAGCCAGCACCTCGATGTCGTCGTCCCTGCGGGGGAAACACAGACCCGGGTTCATCACCAGAACCCGACCTGGACCAGATCAGGGTCTACTCAGACACGAAGTGGAGGTCACTGACTGTTCGATGGGCAGCGGCTCCTTGGCGGCGTCCGCCAGGTCCTTCTGCAGTTTGGCCTGTCGACGCCTGGAACACAAACAGCCGCCGTCACATCAGCGCTCAAAGGCCCCGCCCCTCCACCCGCTGACGCCCCGCCCACCTGGTGTCCTTCTCGTTCTCGGCGTTGAGCCGGTTGGCCTCCAGGGCCTTCTCGGCCATCCAGCGGGACACCAGCTCCTGGTTGTCCTCCGACGTCTTCCTCAGCTTCTCCTCCAGGGCGGAGAAGGTGATCTGCAGCGCGTCGTACTCGTCCTTCAGCGTCTGATTGGCCATTTCCAGCTCCTGCACAGAAACAGGAAGTTACCGCGGTCACATGGTCGGGTGGTGAAGTCATAAAGCCGTCGCTGTCTCAGTGAAGAAGGTCTCAGCTTGAAAACTTGAGATCAGCTCCCTCTTCCTCCTCTTCCTCCTGATGCTCCTTCCTGATTGGTCATGTTGGATCAACATCACAGTGAGGCTGCAGGTTCTCAGCTCAGCCTCTCAGTGATGTCACACCCTGTGTGATGTCACATCCTGTGTGTCAGCAGCTGCTGGGCCCATGGCTGCATGGCTAGAGCATGATGGGAGCAGAGAGCGAGCTGCTGGGAGCCGGAGGCAGCAGAGGATTGTGGGAATCAGACCTTTTACAGCTCATCACTGACCTTCAGCAGGTGGGCGGGGCTTAATTTGAAATTTGGGCTTTTATTTTGCAACCACTTCCTTCACATAATCGCAGCTTCTGGAGATGAAACTTCTCTTCTGTACCCACACGAGGAAGATACAAACCAATACGACTTAAGGTGTCGATTTTACAACTTGGAGCTTCTGATTAGCATCTCGGAAGCACAAACAACTGACCTTTGACCTCGAATCACAGAGGAGTTAAAAAAGAGGCTTAATGGACGAAGAGCAGAGAGAGAATGAGGATGAATTTGTTGAAAAACTAATATGATCAGCTTTAGACATGTTTACAATATTAGTGACAGCAGGAGCTAACGCCAACATTTTATTTAAATTTATAAAACCTGAACACTCTACAGTACTTTTACATCTGAAATAAATATTTATGAAATTGAATTTATTGCTACGGCTAATTATGGATCCCTTTAAAGGGGAGAGGCAAAACAGGTGGGTTAGCAGCGCTAGCTGACATATGATGATGTCATCCAGGAAGTGTTGATGTGGAATATCATCACTGCCTGGATGTTGAGCTTTTAACATGTCGTGACAGTCTTTAGTCAGAAGCGTCTTGAAATATGTTGCAATACTGACTGCTACTGGAGATTCTTCATCAACAGATTAATCATCTTCATGGAGTTGTACCTGCAGGCTGTTCCTTAGATCCCGGCAGTCTCCCTCCAGGCTGGCGATCTGCTGCTGGTATTCCAACATCCTGGAAGGGGAGAACCAATCAGCTGCTGCAGGTGATCAGACTCATCAGTGTGTGTGTGTGTGTGTGTGTGTGTGTGTGTGTGTGAGTGAGAAAGACTCACCTGGCCTCGTTGCTCTGGATCTCTCGATCCTTTTGCTGGATTTGGTTGTTGAGTTCGATCACAGTCTGAGCCAGCTGCAGGACACAGGAAGGTTACTGACTCCGCCCACTTTCAGAAGCACTTCCTGTTTTAAACACTTGACCCCGAGCATCCAGCTACAGGTGTGTCCTGAAGGGACAGACTGACTCCGCCCAGCATGGCCGCTGCTACAGGCGCAGCAGAAAGGAGAATAGACGCTGCTGCGTGAGGGGAAGTGAGAACCTGAACTGGTTTCCAGTGACGGCTTTATTGGAAGTAAACTGGAGCTGAGAGCTGCAGCGCCTGCAGCAGCCTGAGGGGGGCGCCGTCTCCAACAGAGACCCTGATGGACCAGAAACACCTGCAGAGGAGCAGGGACGCCCCACAGCTCCTGAATGCCACACGGACACTCAGGACGAGGACAGGCGACATCACTTCCTGTGACTCACCTCGCCTCGTTTCTTGTGCAGCTCGGTCAGCTCCTCCTGGTGGCGAATCCTCATCTGGGACATTTCCTGGTGCAAAGAGTCGCTGCGCGATGCGTCCAGGGAGCTGGACAGGGACGGGGGACAGAGACAGAGAGGAAACATGGGGACAGAGGATGAGGACAAACAAGAAATGATGAGGACAAAAGAAAAACAGGAAACAGAAACAACGTTTAGAAGACCGGATGTCTCAGGCTGGACTCAGCTCCAGGGTGTCTCACCTGGCCTCATGTCCTCTCTGAACGTCATACTTCTCTGTCTGGTATCTCTCAGTGAGGACGGCCTGCAGGTCAGACTTCTCCAAGAGACGATTGTCTGAAAGACAAACAGCTTTAACCCCTCACTCCATCCTCAGAGTGGGACACAGTGTGTCCTCAGAGTGTCCTGACTCACACTGCTGGACGATCTCCTCGAAGGTGTGTCTCTGAACTCTGTCCCTGAGCTTCAGCTGGTCTGAGATGTGTCTCTTCCAGCTGCAGTCGGCCCGCCGCTCCGCCATCACCACCTGGAAGAGCGGCAGCAGTCAGCGGGACGGAGACACAGAGACACACCAGGACAGACAGAAGCACGAGCAGACAGCTCTATCTGGATCAGAATCAGAACCGTATTCTGTTTGTAGCAACAGAACCCGGTTCTGATCCATTTAAACCTGCAGTAGAAACCAGTTTCTCTCCTGAGGATAGAGTGAGCCCTCTGTCCACACATCCACCTCTCTGCTCATGAATCAGCTGTTTCATCCCTGATGCAATCAGGTTACCATGACAACATAATCAGATCGGTTAATGATCCTGAACTGGACCAGGATTTAACTAGATAGCCGCGGTCCGGATATCAAACCTGCTCCAGAGCTGATTATTGATCAATTATCCAAACAGAAACTTAGATCAATGTTCCTGAGTGGAAACTACGGAGGCCGAGAGGTTCTGTGCTCATTAAAAGATTCACATAAACATGTTTACAACGGAAGGAACACGTGTTAATCAGGTGGAACTCAAGTGACCAGCGGAAACCAAAACAGAACCAGAACCAGTAGCAGGTTACCTGTAATCAGCGTCTAACGCGCTGTTGGTAGAGTCAGGTGGGCCGAACCGGTTTGTTCCGGTCAGGTAGAAACAACAGCAGAACCGCAGCTCGGTTCGGACCTGATTTCCGATAGATTCCCAGTTAAATCAAAGTCAATTGTGGGTGAATCACAGTGACTCAACACGTTAGCATCTTGCTAGCTACTGAGCTCCGCGCGCTCCGAAAGGAACAACTGTGACACTCACGGGTGCACGCGCGTCCTGACTCGAGGCTGGGGTCCCTGTGATCTCCCCGGTCACGTCACTGCGGTCCAATCACGGTACTAGTCGTTTAACGTTTATTTCCCGAATCAAAACCAAAACCAACAGCTGCCGCTGCTGCGCCATTTTGGCTCCGACCGAGACTTCCGGGAGAGGCGCAGCGTGATGACGTCAGAAAGCGTCAAGCACACCGACTTCCTCGTCCCGACTTGTTGCAATCCAAATCCATAAATAGACATTTTTAGACTTTAAAATTTCTTGATATATAAAATGTTAGTTTATCCGCATGACTTCTCCTATGAATATAATATTTGCCAAATAGAATAAAAAGGACGAGTTTTTGACAATTTTTAAAATCGTAAAATATATATTGTGCAACTTAATTTTAATGCCACAATACAGTTAAAGTGTTGAATTTTAGTCCAGAAATGTCTAGCACAAATGCATTCATAGAAAAGATGTGAAAATGTTTTGAATGCATTTGTGTTTCAAGTGAAGGATTTGTATAAACAAAGCCAGCGTGATAAAACCTGTCTGTAAAAGTTAAAGAACTGAAAAGAAACTGTTGACATCAAAATTACATAAAAGAATAAATTAAATTTCTCCAACTTCTTGAGGTTTTGGTATTAAATTCCATAATCTATGTTTGTCTTTGATTAAATATTTGATCTGGTGCAGGTTGAATATTACGCTGTATCAGACGTATTGAAAACATATTTAAACCCCTTGATAAGAATTTAGAACAGATTTATTCAGTTTTATTTAGTTTCTGCAGGACCAGTCAGAGGGACTGCAGACTGTTGTCACCAAAGCCAAAGAGATCATTCTGCCTCAAGTCATCCTCTTTACTGTCATCTGGTGGAAACTTCTGGGTACTACAATACAAAAAGTGTAAAACAAAAAGATAGGAATCATAATTTGCCACGTTATCAGTCTTAAGTATTTGATTAAAAAAAAAACTCGTACAAGTCTACATCAGTACGATCCGTTTGCACTGCAGTCGTTGGGTTTTTTGTGTCTCTGCTCTCTGGCTGCAAAACAACTGCACTGTAGCAATATGAAAGGTTATCTGGACTTGATTTTTCTTTTCATCCTGTAGGGAAAGAAATACTGCAAGTTCATTTTCCTGTGTAGTGTTAAGAGAGGAAAAATTCTTGAACTTTAAAAACCTTTTGACTCGTTAAATCCTCTCTATGCCCGGGTTCAGAAAAATGCTGTGCGCAAAGACTGAGATCACGCAGAGATAACAGCGTCACAATAATCAGCATTTATTCAAGACAGATGCATACTATCACCAGACAAACACATCACAAAACATCAGAAACCTCAGAGCACAAACAACACATGAATTTACCTGAGAGAGAAAGACAAAAGATGGAAACGACAAACAAAAAGCAAAGACATCTTTGGAGAAGTTGCAAGAGCAAAATCTGATTTGTTACTTCTGTGTAGAAAGTTTTATCTTCTTTTCTTTAATTTATTCAAAGAAGGCGTATCTTTGCTCATCCAACCAGGAGCTATCTCTGACCCTCTCTCAAGCCAGAAACCCCTGCCGTGTTTACGGCCTTTCACAGATCAGTGTGAAAAGCTACAACTTCCTGTATTGTTTTCCCACAGACAAAAGGCAGTTCAAACGATCCTAGCAAACCATCTGCTGTAACTACAGGTAAAATAAAGGTCAAAGAGCCAGAATAAGTTACTGATTTAAAACCACAATTTAGGCCATTTGAATCAAGACATGTTAAGTTTTAAAACTAGCTTATTTTAAATTTATTTTCTCAACAGTAGCAATCACAGTCGTGTTGACAATATCAGAAGCACAGAGAGTATGTAGACTTTAATGGTCCTAAAATAAGACCATTGTAGTTTGCTGTTGTCCATTGGTATAGAACACCAAACTGGACTCGCAAGAATGGGATCAGTAAGTCGATGCAGATAAGATTAATCTGTCAGACAATTATGCAGCAAACAGAGGAAAAACCTGTTGTGCCAGCTCCTCAACCTATTTAGCAGGGTTCATCCAAACTTCTGTAATTCACCCTAACACACCATTGTTGTTTTTCTGGACCAAACAGTGGCCAATCTTTTCTTATTGCTTAGAACTGACTCCAGGCTTTCAGGTAGTTTCCCAGCTGTTTGAGAACTGGACTCAGGTTCTGTGTTCTTAACTTTAAGTCACTTTAATTATCATGAGTCCTAATGCTCCATTATGATAGAGTCCATAGATAATCTCCTAGTTCTTCCAGGATCGTTAGAACTTGTTCTAAGGCTTTCCGGATGATCATCCATTGCAGATCTCTCTTGGTCAGAACTAGAACCATCTCTGGACTTGGTCTGGATCCAGATGTTTTGGTGTTGGCATCACACAGGACTTTCAGCAACTCCCAGATCTTCAAAACAGCCAGGATGGTTGATCAGAAAACCTCCCTGCCGGTGTCCTTCCAGTCCGCAGTCGATGGTTTTCCTGGAAAAGTGGCTTTTTTGCTCCGACTGAAACTGGCATCTGATCCTGAGGAAGCTCTGCTCTGGTGGCATTAATCTGTTGGATGGCCGAAAGGGTTTTCCCTGCTGTTAACCAGTAACTCTGTGGAATGGTGTCAATAAGGAGCTGCTTCAGACTGAATTGGTAACATTTTATTTATTGTTTCTGTTGAGAGTGATCCGCTTTTCATTCAGAATATTGATCACAACAGAATGATTACAAATTAGCCGATCAATAACCTGATCAGTAGCTAATGGCTTAATAAGAGGTATTTAAAAGTAGCTCAAACTCAGAATGACCCTGCTGAGATCAATAGATTAGTGATCAGATTATTGATCACAGTGAATCTTTAAAAAGTAAAACTTAAAAATAATTCCAATAGTAGACTTGACAGATTCCCTGATCAATAATCAATAAAACTTACAGAAGCCATTCAGATCTCAGCCTGCAGAGGGAACTAGACTGCAGGTGCATCATGGGAAATGGAGTTTAGCAGTAACAGTAATAATTTAGAGGCATGGATTTCCACCTGCAGGCTGATTCTGTCACTTCCTGATCAATCAATACACATTTGATTACCATCATCAATAACCCACATACACAACTTCTATTAAAAATTCATTAATGTTTATAACTGAAAACATTCACCAATACTTAACTAATTATTGTAACCCCACTGATAAATTAACAACAATTGATTAAGTGAAAATGATCAAAACAATTCCTTGAATAATTGATTTAATTACATATGAAAAACATCAAAGTTTAATTTTTAATTAAAACCGCCTGAGCTCCGATCTGTCAGCTGATCAGCTCACTGATCAATAATCACATCAACCTTAAAGGAACATTATCCTACTGACGGCCAATCAGAGGCTCTGCTCTGGGCAGAGCCAGGAAACAGAACCAGTACAGTCCAAGCAGCACATGACGAGGTGCTGATCTGATGTATTGATCTGATGTATTGATCTGTCAATAATCAGGAACTCTGCAGGTTCTGATGGCTCTGATTGCCTCCTGTGAAGTTCTGGCTGTTTCTGAACTTTGTGTCGGGATCTGAAGTGATGTTAGAATCTGTTTGGTGTCGACATCTGGAGAAACACTCAGAGCTTCACAGGAGACGAAGTCCAGAACCAGAACTTCTGCCTGTATTGATCAGAGACATGATCAATACAGGCAGAACTACCCAGAACCACAGATCATCAGAGAGGTTGCTGGTTTGATTGCAGACAGGAAGTTTAAATGTTTCTCTTTGAAAGAAAAGCCAATAATCACGTGTCTGAATCATTCCCAATTGATGATCAGTAATAATCAATTACTTTGTTTCTGACAAGAAACCTGGAGCTGATCTGTGTCTGGAAATTTAAAATCAGGGTTGAATCGGTTTTACTGATTAGTCAGGAGACCTGGATAGGAGCCCGGTCCCTGAGGACAGGACCAGCTGTAATTTGGGTTGAACTTTGAACCTGGAGCGTCTCTGCGAATCAAATGGCTCCTTTAATGAAGTGATCAGTAAGTGGTGATCAATAGAGGTGATCGATGACAAATCAGCCAGAGCTCTTGTGCTGCAAGGAGAAGAAAACCTTTTATTGACGCTGTGAGCTCCGCCTTAGAACTGAAGCTCCGCCCCTTTAGTCGTCTATGACTGATGCTAATTAACAGATTGTAAGATGATTGATCCAACCTTGGATCACATTCTTGTAACCCTGATGAATCCCTGTAAGAAGAGAGAGCGGATCAGTTCTGAGTCCGAGCCCCGGTGGACCCGGTCCCCTCAGGCCTTTGGTTCTGGTTTGGGGCTCTCCGGGATGTTCAGCGAGTCCTGAGACGACATCTCGCCTGTGATTAGCTCCCGCTTGTCACTGGGAGACAGGAAGAGTTTCAATCAGACACCCTAAAGAAATGATCCTCAGTGATGCAGACACAGGCCAGCAGGGGGCGCCACTAAGCTTACCTGACGGAGGAGTAGCGGCGTAACTGCCGGCGGCGTCTCACAGTCATGATGACGAGCGTGGCGAGCAGCAGGGCTGAGATGATTGCCAGAGTGACGAAGAGGAAGAAGGCTTCAGGAGAGAGGAGATGAAGATCACACTTTACTTTTATTTTGAAAACACCTCACAGGAAGTTTAGGGTCAACTTCAGGTCACCCTTAATTACAGACTAATGACCTTTGTCATTAGGTCAGTCTGGAACTGATTACCAATAATTAATCTACCAACCGGTAAATCTGTAAGTTGG
>NW_015113078.1:50259-67980 GCF_001443285.1 Poecilia latipinna | reverse complement strand
AGCTAAAGTCAGTCAGGGTTCCCTGCCCTTACCCAGCATCTTCCGCAGATCCAAACTGGGTCCAACACTTTAATATCTTTAACAGTAGAGGGGCAAAGGTCAAATCCTGGGGGGGAGGTTACTGGGGAAACGATTATGGGTGTTACCGGCGGCTAGCGGAAGTAGCATTATTTCATTGTAATTTGTAGGGCTTTTTGCTAACCTACATTCATGATAGAAGTCACATCTCTCTTTTCGGTTAGAATACAATTTAGTAAAACATGTTTACGGACACATCGTCTGCTGTCAGAGAGCTGCTCAGTACAGATAATCGTAATTGTGAGTTTAATCAGGGGAGCGACAGGAACAAGATCGTTAAGTTTTGAAACGGAGTGACTGAATTAGCAGCTCTGCTAGCAGCTCGTTTCTCTGAAGAACTGACAGTAATAAAGAGAAAAGCAGAGAAGATTTGAGATCCGTCATAGATCTGAGTTGTTCCGACTGTATTAAACACCAGAACTACACAATAGTAGCTCGGTGTGATGTGAATTTTATTTTTCGTTTGAATTTAAAAAATAATAAAGTTCATGATCTGAGTATTTATCATTATGATTGGACCTGGAAATTGTATTTATAAGACAAAATAAAATATCTGGATTTATTTAATCCATCAGAACCAGAACCTTGAGGTTCTCCGTTGCTGAGTGTTGCTGCAAATCAGCAGAGAAATAACCGCAGCTGCTGCGCTCCAGACCGCAATACGGAGAATCTCCCCACTGGACCAGAACCGAACCGAATCACATATTAACCTGTTATAGAGAGCAACTTGCCACTGACAGTGTCGTAAGATGCCCTTGTGGAGCTCGGGTAACTGTTGTGCTGTTCTCTAATAATCAGACCACATTTATAGTTTGTGGCTGCAGCAAGTTCAAGATAACCCACATCTGCATCTGACGCAACTGAGTCAGTGAAGTAGCTACATGTGCTAGTGCGACCTGAAGAAATGCGGCCATTTCTTCAGGTCGTCATCCCTCCTCGCATTAGCTGTAGGTTGCAGTAAAACAATATTGTCACATATAAGCTTTGATCGTGGGTGTTCCACATATTTTATAGCCTAAAAGCTCTGACGAAAGTCGGTTAGGGTAACATGTAAACAAATGGCAGTTCCGGTTTGCGGCGGAAGTCGTACCCATAATTCACGCAAAGCATTATGGGGCGTAGGAATAAGGCGCTGATGACATTATTCATCCTTCCATTTCCTGCCTGGAAAATGAGTTCTCTTAATTACAGGATCATTTCACCAACATCCAATGTGCTTTCACCTTGTCCCCATTCAGGTCTAATAGAAACCTATAATGAGATTTTATCCTTGGATGTTGTTTAAATTGATGGTGTCCAAAACTTGATGTCCTCTGGTATCTATTGATGGTACATTTGAAGTGTCAAATCCTGACCTGATTTTTCTTTACTGCAACAAACCCTCATCAGATTAAATTGTTCACAATGTTTGATTTTGTATTGACAAGCCTGCTTCAGTTTTATTAAAACATTTAAATGTTTCAGATCTTTGAACAACTGAAGCAGAACCAGAACAGACGTGGCTACGATCACTCAATCTTTCTTTGGAGAGGAACATGAAAATAACCAGAGCAACACTAAGGAACTCACCTGCAGTCCATCTGCTTCTGGTTCCACCATGACCATAGAACTGACCTGCAAAATAAGGAATGGATCAAATAATCAGGAGAGCAAACAGGTGAGACAAGTGACAGGTATTCAGCTCTTATGAACAGTAGGTAAGAACAATCTGTATTGACGCAGTCCTTACCTGCACCGCCACACACAGACATGCAGTCCTCCTCAGACTCAAACTTGTTGGCATTCCCACCACAACCGCCATAGGTGAAGGACTTGCAGGAGTCGGAGTCAGAGTCATAGTAGAACATGGGGAAGGCGCCGCGGCACATTCCAGTCTGAGGGCTCAAACTGCAATGATCTGACAAAGATGCACAATAATTACCAACCAAGTCCATGAAGCCGAAGAACGACATCATCATGTCCAGCCCACTCTCTCACACCTGTGTCGTCTTCTGGGATCTTCTTGGAGGAAGGCAAGACAGAGACTCCTACAGCAAACAATGGGCGATTAGTTCCAGGCTTGCCTGCAGTGTTGTAGTCTGGAGTCTCTAGGTAGAACTAGACTTGGTAAATCACCTGTACAGGTGGACTTGCAACTGTCCTCGTCCTCGTAATTGTTCTTGTTTCCTTGGCAGCCGCCGTAGATGAAGGTCTGACAGATGCCTGTCTCTTTGTTGTAGTACCAGCGCTTAAAGTAAGCTCTGCATGGACCCTGCTCATACTCCGCTTCACACAGCTCTGCGATCGGACAACAGCAACCCAAAGAATCAACCAGGAAGCCCCCAAAAAACCCAAATAAACGTCCACCTCAAAGTGATCCTCCAAAAACAAAGGACTCTCCAGAGAAACCCAGAGGAACACCAAAGCATCCTTCCAAACATCAAGGAGGAACTTCAGGACCTTCCCCCAGTGCAGAGCTTTACTTGTCCCCCAGCAGGCCAAGAATTGTTTGTTTTAAATAGGGTCTTTATGAACCAGTAGAAGTGACAATAAAGACAGATTAAGCTATTTTTCTAGCTGACCCAGTGAACTGGGCATGAGGGAGTGAACACCAATTGTACCATCCCTGCACCTGCCCAAATTATGACACCTTATTCTGCACCTCCAAATTTTTGTAACTTAACACAAAAACATGGTGGGTTTCACTGGTCCCACTGGGCTCAGCAGGTTTTCTGGGGAAACCCTGCACCCCGAATGTTTCTGCAGAACCAAACGCACCAGAACACTTTGTGAGGAGTGAGACGTACCTGCAAACTGATCAGCTGAGATTTCTGCAGGAAACACAGAAAGAGTTTGGTGAGTAAAAGGCTCATCAATCCTAACTTCTTAGCTTCTTACAAACCGGAACATAAACGGACCTGTTTGTTAGTGGAGTCAAATATTGATCTTTGACCTATGAATAAAGTGCTGCTTTAACTGAGTTTGTGGAGACTAACCGGACTTGCGCAGGGGGGCCATCCGAGGAGCTTTGGGAGCCGACTCTGGAGCAGAAGTTGGGACTTCCTCAAGCAGAACTGAACCTGAACACACAAGTTATTAATGAGACATTAGCAGGTCAGATAAAGGTTTCCCTTCAGATCGATTGTTCATGGTTCCTCTCGGATTTAAAAGTGTTTTGTTTCACAGCATTTCTCAGATGGACAGAACAAAGAAGAACTGCTGAACTTTAACACATTTCCTCTCGGCTCCTAAGTGCCGTTTTCTCTGCAGAGCAAATAAAGCAGCTTTTGTCTGCAGCCCCGCCCTCCCGCCTGTTGTTGTTGGTTATCTGAACTGGGAGCGGTGCTGCCTGTCTGGACCCTCCCAGTTTGCTTTAAGATAGCATGTGATCACTCTGATGATCCAAAACAAAGAGAGACGGCATCTGATTTTCAGCCTGAGGCTGAAGGAAGCAGGAAGAAACCAGATCCACCAAGGATTACAACCCAACTTCAAACCTGAAATCTGAACTTTAAGGTTTTCATGTTTCTCTCAAGCTTCCTGAAGCTCAAATCAAACATTTCAGCATCTCGCTTCCTTATTTTGCTCTAGCACCAGAGGCGGAGCCAGAGGGGGGGCCAGGGGGCCAGTGCCCCCCGTCATCTGATTGGTTACCAGGATTTTTTATTTTTATTTTTTGCATGGTTTCGCTTCTCCAAAACGGACAGATGTTACGTCTGCCGCGCTCCTTCTGGGTGCGGGAGGGTAACATCTTCAACTCCATTTGTTAAAACTGCAGGGCGAGTTAAGTTTAATTCTTCGCAGCGGCGCCGCATTGGTTGTGCAGCGGACTGCGCATGGATCTAATTAACTTCTGCACCTTTATTTATTTCCTCAAAATAAACTGATGGCTCCTCTGTTTAGACTATAAATGGATTAAAACAACGTTGCATTGTCTTTAGGTTTCTCTGTTCTGTACTGGAGACTGGAGTTAAAGGCGCCATTTCAACTAAAGATTTGCAATGAGATTCCTAACCAAGGTGTCCCGTCCATCACTCTTCAACACGCTGTCAGCTCCCGGTCAGAAAGACGCATTTAGTTCAGTGTCCATGAGATGATATTCAGAAAGGATTTTTTTATTGAATGATTTTAGTTGCCTCTGCAGTGAAATCTTTGCGTAAAGTCCGTCATGTCTCCATATGAACCAGTCAAAGGTGTTTATATATATATATATATATATATATAGATGTGTGCACGTAAATTTTGCCTTTTGCCCCCCCAGAGGTAGTCCTGGCCCCCCGTTAGCCCCCCCAACTTTAAAAGTCTGGCTCCGCCACTGTCTAGCACCACTAAAGTTTGACTGGAATCTTGTCAAATTCTCAGATATGATCCAGAATCCAAGACTTCCTGCAGCCTGTCCACAGCGGTTCTGTGTTCAGTCACATTAGGTCAAACCCATCAACCGCTCAGTCTCTGGGATTTCATACCTTCATTTTGGTGTGGTTGTCAACCAGTGGAAAGAGTTTTACTGAATCATATCTGACAATTCAGCAAGTGCAAACTTGTAAGTTCAATTCCAGCTTTCTCCAACGCCACGTCAATGTTCCTTTGGGCCCAAGCCACGTGTTTCCTAACTTTTTACATCTCCAGACGGTTTCTGTTCTCTGACCATGAAGACCAGACCACTGGCAGGCCAGTGAGTGGATCTTACCGGTGACGCCGCTGCAGGCGTTGTTGCACTCTTCCTGGGACTGGAAGTTGTTGTCGTTGTTCTGACAGCCGCCGTAGATGAAGCTGGTGCAGGTCTGGCTCGTTACGTTGTAGAAGAACCTGGGGAAGGCGCCGCGACATGGACCCGTCTTTGGAGGCTGACGGCAAATATCTGAGAGAGACATGAACTGGAGTTTAGTTTCAACACAGAGGGCAGAAAAAGGGTTTTTTCCCACTCAGGAAACTTTCATTCCTGCTTGTTTAAGGGAGCCAGCAGAAGAAAAAAGAGATTTTCTTCTCATTGTTTTAACTCTGGAGGACCTGCGTCTCCCTTTGGAAGGATCTTAAATATTTACAAGAATGGTGGATGCCAAATGAACTGAAAGTCACCAGTGCCTCATTTCCACTGAGTGCTACAACACAATTTGGTCAACTATTTTGTCTATTTCTCTTGTAAAAGTGGACGGTACCACCAACCCGTCCCACACCATTCCTGAGGCCCCAGTTCTAGCTCTGCAGACTATGGTTTGGTACGGTTAGGGTGGAGCGACTGCCGTCATGACGGCGTCCATTGACCAGGGGACAACAAGAACAATAAAAACTTGTTTTTCATCGCAGTGGAATGACGCCACGTTGGGCGTTTGGGTTTTACCCCGCTTGTCCAGTGAAAGTCCAATCGGCGGTAGAGACGCTCTCCTGATTAACCATAAACTACTGGACCGACCCGCTCAGTGGAAATGAGGCTTTACCCTGGTCTTTTCTCATGTGAAATCTGATATCGTCAAAGTTTTCATGTTTCTTTGGACTTCGTCCTCCTTGCAAACGTAAATCCTATTGGTCAATATCACTTTTATTTTTAAATCAAAATTCCAGCGTTTTACACATTGTTACCATTTACTGTTGATTGAACTGAGTCTCAGCAGAAAGCTGAGACTCAGCTGTCGGTTTAATAAAGAGGACTGGTCGATCCGGCTCTATAGCCGTTTTACCTCCAAACATTGAAATTCAGAACATCTAATGTCTAAAACCAAACAGTTTTTGTTTCTCATAAAATGCTTTGATCTCCACAAGAATAATTCACAGCAAATTCCCATGTAACCAGTAGGGGGCGACATCCCAGGCAAGTAAACTATTTTAGTTTTCTGGACAATCACTGATCTTTAAAGCACCTGACCTGACTATTCTGATTGATTTTGTTTTAAAAGTCACCAAATACAGAGTTTGTAAGAAACAAGTTACATTTACTTGACTACCTAAATGTACTGTTACTACACTGTACTTTGTATTTTTACCGAAGTAATTTTATTATGAAGTATTGCTACTCTTACTTGAGTAAAATTTCTGGATACTTGACACAAGCAGCTTGTTTTAACCAAAAATTTACCAGACATGCAGTTTCTGTTAAAGTTTCATAAATGTTATATTGATAGGAATTTGCCTGGTTTATTTGATTATTTATATGAATTGATTTCTTTTTGGTCTTTAAAAAGCCAAAATTTTCCATTCAACTTACTCAGTGCAATCATAACTAGGCCTGTTGCAATAATCAAATCAATTAATTGCATTATAAATTAAAACTCAATTTTTATTCACATTTTTATCATTTTTTTCTCTTTCTACAAAAAACTGGATGGTAAAAGTTTTCAGTCTGGTGCTTTGTTCTCTAAACCCTTTATAAAGGACATTTTGTTAACAAACACTTTATAATTTGTCATTTCTGTTGTTTTGTTTATTTTTGGATATTTAAAATGTCTTCCATTTCCAGTGTTAAATGTTCATTAGAGTTTAAACATCTTTGAGAATGTGTTCTTTGATTATTACCATTATCAGTTTAAAATGGTCTCAAAACAATATTATCTTTTATTGCAGTAACGTCTGGGACAATTTATGTTCTTTAGTCTGACTTTAATTAATAAACAAATATAAACAGGTACTAAACCCCCTGCTGATTCATCCTTCTGAGGAAAACTCAAAGTTCTTGGAAATGTAAACAGGAAGTGATGTCAGAAACATCAGAAGTGGGCTTCAGGCTCCGCCCCCACCTGAGAACAGTCCAATCTGATCTAAACAAACACAAAGGTGAGGTCAGCTGTGTGAAGTGATCACACTGCTCCGTGCCTGAGGCACTGTGAGAAACGGCGAGAAAGTCAGAACCGGAGGAACCGGTCGGACCGGAACCAGACCGGGTCTCATACCTGAGCTGAGCCTCAGTCAGCAGTGAGTCATCTGCTACCTGTACAGGTGAGCTGAAAACAGCAGCGCAGCGTTGGAGCTTTAATTAGTTTTTGGAGTGTTTGCTAGTTTTTATTAGTTAAATATCATTTAGTTTTACTTTAGCTTCTATTAGTGACAGTTGTAGGTTTTTCCATACATAAGTTAATTTAGTTAATTATAACATGTTTTTTATAATTAAAACAAATTAAATAAGAAAAAAAAACTACAAATAAGTGGAACTGCATCATGTGGTTAGTAAAAATGGAGTAAAAATCACAGCCCCTCCTGGTGGCTAAGCTACGCTAGTTCACAAAATGGTGACATGCATTTTGAAAATGGTGTCTTCTGTTGAGTATTCATTACATAAAACCACCTGCAGTTAATTTTTATGTACAGAATTCAAAAGTATGAAAGAACTAAACCTAATAAAAACTGAACTGAAACTAAACAATATGTAACTATTAGAAACAAGCAAACACTCAAACTAAAACTGACAAAGTCACAACTAAACCGTAAAACCCAAAGCTATAACAACCAACACTCAACAGAAGATACAAGTTTCACAAAATGGCTTCAATTAATGTTGAACTACCAACTGACTGATGTTTTGTCACAACTGTTGCCATTTTACGGAGTAGCGCAGCGTAGCGGCCCATAGGAGTATGGAGCGCGTAATTTACCAACAGCTGACAAACTACTAACAAATCGATTCATAATCAGAAAAACAAAGGATATTATAGCTATAATTTGAGTATGTTTTAGTTGTATAAACACACGATATAGTTCCAATTAATTACCGTTTTTATTTATTTCAGTTTTCATTAATTTAGTACATTAACCTTGGTTCTGAACTCCAGAACCTTCAGATTGGGTTTATAAGAGGAGGTCCAATGTGACCTGGATCAGAGATGACCCAGGAAACTGTTCTGGTTGGAAGATCAACCTGCTGCCTGTAAAACTGGAGCGGTTCTGACCCAGATAGTGTTCACATCCCTGCAAGAACCAACGGCAAATAAAAACTGGACTCGGATCAGAAAAAGTTCTCCTTTTAAATATTAAGCCAGAACTGATGCAAACAGACTCTGAACCGGGACAGAACACGATCCGGATCATTCTGTTTGATGGAGGGAATAGTTTAGATCTACCATCAGAACTGGTTCTGATACCAGTTTTAAAATTAAAACATGTTCTTAGTTTGAGATCCAGAACGGTTTCAATCCGTTTGGTTCCGTCCACTTTTCCAGTTTTAGTCTCAGTTTCCTGGTTCTGAAAATGCTGCAGTGATCGGATAAAACCCAGAAAGCATCAGAGAACCAAACCCGTCCTCATTAATTCATCTGAGGAAGCAAACGGTTCTGGATCACGTCCTGTTCTGGACTCCGGGTCTCAGCAGATTCATCTGGTTCTGATGGTTAAAGCCTGCTTTCATGTTGGAACAGCAGGCAAACCAGACCAGAACCCAAACGGACTCCATATCAGTAAATCATGTCAGTTTGGAGCAGTGGATCAGGACGAACAGGAAGTAGAGGTCCTACATGGAATTCTACTTCCTGTTACCTGAGCAGGTTCCTCTGAATCACCTCCATTGTCAACATTTGAGTGAAATAATTTATTTTAAAGGATTGCTTAAACATCGAACACAAAAGCCAATCTTTATGCCGATATGTTAACAGCTCCAATTAATATTGAAATTTCATTTGTAACATTTCCTGTTTTACTTTCATCATGTTTGTGTGATTCCTTTTTTTCATTCTTCATCTCTGTTCAGTTTCGTTTCATGTCAAATATATATATATATATATATATATATATATATATATATATATAATTGTTATGGTGTGTTTTTTAATTCTCAAAGATAAAACAAACAAAAACAGAAAAACAAGTAAACACAGGAGACCGGAAGTCGGGCCAAGCTGACGGCTTCTCATCTTTAACTCAATCATGTTGATTAGAAACTGAGTGGAAGTTTATTTCCGGTCACTCATGGTGATATACATCCAGCTGCCTGATCAGTAAATTAACCCGACATTAATCCCAGCTTGAATTAATGATTAATGACTGATTATTGGCGTCTTTCCGGCGCTCACCGCTGTTGTTGCTCCGCGGCTCATCTGCCTCCGCCAGCGGGACGACGCGCAGCTTCTTGCCGCCTGTGGGGGCTTCCTGGTCGGCGTCTCTCTGCTGCTTCTTCCGGAACACCTGGAACTGGGAGCTCTGCTGCAGCGAGCAGCCGGCCGGCCCGCAGCTCACCAGCATGCACTGCATCCCTCCGTCCGCCGGCCGCCCGACCACAGCCAGGTCGCAGCCCGCCTCTTCGCAGCAGGCGGCCTGGCAGCTCTCCGGGTTCGACACCTCCTGGATCTGGCCCAGGTAGCGCACCCCCGCTGCGAGGGAGTCCGGGTCGAGGCCCTGGTTCGGATCGGTGGACTGGTCCCAGTCACAGGTCTGAACCCGTCCGAGCCGGACCAGGAAGCAGAGCAGGAGGAACTTTGGAGTGAACATTGTGAGGATTGATTTTCTTCTAATCCTGGTGGAAGCTGTAAGAATCCAAGCCGAACCGAACCTCAACAGCTGGTGACTTCCGCCTCTTCCTGCGCTTTGTGTCGCAGTTTAGTTTACCTGCGACAGGTGAAGTCACTTAAGCCACGCCCCTGGCGACACAACAGGACAGCAACATTCCTCCTGCTCTGCTTCCTGGTCAGAAAACCAGATTGTTTTCTGAAATACGACACATTTAATAATGGAATAAAAAGATAACCAAAATGAGAGCTGATCTGCAAAAACATCAGAACACATTCAATATCAAAACTTAAATGAAGTCAATTCAGTCCTTCCGTGTCCAGCTGTTTATTTTTTATTAATAAAACAAACAAAACAATAAAGCAGTGCTAGCACACAGTGAACAGAGAACAGAGATTTTATTTTCATTTTGAATATGCAAATTATACCAAGTGTCCCACTTGGTATAATATAAATCTTGCAATAGCAAATGAAAGTTTAAAGAACTAACTATAGAACAACCAAGAATTAAATAAGAGTATTAGCTTTATGTTTTTTAATTGTCATAAGAAAAATAAACAAAATCCAGAAACAAAACAATCTTTATGGAACTATTAAATATAATCACTAAAGTGTTTTTTTTCTGTAGTTCAACTAGAAATAAAAGTGTAAAATACTTAGATGTGTGTTTGTGTGTGTATTAATATAGATATATCCATATATATGACAGTGTCTGTAATTAATTTATTGCAAGTAACATTTTCAATTCAAAAACCCTTTTTGTTGCTAAATTATTGAACAGTCATGAGCTCCACAGTAAATACATTTATAGTTTTTATTCTGATTATTTAAAGTTAATCTTTCCAGAGTTTCAGGAAGCCCTGATCATTCATGGAGCTTATTTAGAAACATGGACTATGGATGCTAACATTAGCATTAGCTGCTACATCTTTAGCATTCAAGTGCTATTTGAGGCTTCAATAGCTGTGCTAGCAGGCTAAATACTTTTAGCACAACTTGATCACAACAACAATCTTTCCAGCGTCCAATCAGATTGTGTAGAAGCAGAACTTCCAGAGAAGCCGCTTTTCACAGATGTTACTGTGCGTTAGATTTACCATCATGACATAAAAATGCAACTGATTGCGTTACATTTTTAACACTGAATGTCACTCGCTCCAACGGTTCCCCTTTAATGAGAGCTGAAGCTGGTGGACTGGACTTCTCTCTGAAGTCTTTTATTCTGTTGATTTTCAGTTTTAAGTTTAAAAATAAAACCAAAATAAACCAAAAATAAAACCACCTGACCAGGTGAATCATCCTCTCGCTCCAACAGGCTGATGATAACTTTGTCATCAAACTTCAATATCTAATGTCTGTTTACTTAAAATCTGACCTGTTATTATTTCTGTTTGATCACACCTGTGTGTCATCCTTAAAATTACACCATTTGTGACTAATTAGGGGTGAGATGATCTTGTGATGTTGAAACATGATTTTTTTCTTGTTAAAGCCAAACCAGACCATTAGGCCTCAGACATGTTTCTATGTTTGAGGCTCTTTTTTAAAGTTAGAGATAAACTACTTCCTGTCTTCAGTCACTCATCAGCTGACTTCCTGCTCTGGATGTCATAATAACCACACACTGACGCTGGCGCAACGCCACAAACATGAAAAGAAATGATAAAATACAGGAAATATGAAGCTAATAATGGATTAGCTTCATATCAACATGTCTGCTCTAGTCTTATCACATCAGTCTCTGTTTCTGTCTTATTTCTTGGAGATGTTTTTCGCTTTAAAACATTTCTGTGTTATTCATCATTTATTCTTATCTTATAGTTTATTCGTGTTTACCGTTTCTGTTATTTTCAGCGTTTTTTCCTTCATCTGTGTCCCAGATTGGTTTGGTTCTCCCTTCCCTAGCTGTCTCTACTTCCCTCTGATTAGCTGGTTCCTTACCGACTCTCTTCTCTTCTTCTGTGTTTTGTTCCCGACTGGCTCCTTTAGTTTTTCTCTGTGACTTTCTACTGCAGCTTTTCTCTGTAATGTTCATTTGACCTTCATTAAGTTGCTTTTTTAAAGATCTTATCTGCACTTTGGTGCGACTTCAAGCACATGGCAGAAGGAATGGTAGTTTGTTGTTCTTGGGTTAGATTGAAGTTTTAAAGTACTGATAAAACTTTGTACTGATATAACCGACATGTTGAATATGCCAATTAATGTAGGTTGTCATAGTAAAAGCTCCCATGATGCCGTTGGTTTTGATGTTTCCTGTGTTTCTGGTGATAATAAATTGAAGTTTGTGATTTTTTAGAAGAATCTGAGCAGACATGGAGCAGTACTCAATGCTGAAATGAAAACAGCTGAATTGTTTACTAACTCGGTGAAATCAGCCGTTCGTTTCCTCGTTCCGTCTTTAGAACAGACTGACTCTTCAGTGCCATCTGGTGGCCATTAAAACTCATCACACCCCAGTGTCGGACTGAAGCAGGTTCACCAGTGAATACGTGAACTGGCCGTGCTGAGGTTTAATTTTACGTGCTGGTGGGAAGAGTCTGTCCATTTTTAACTTCTGAACCAGAGCAGCACCAGCCGGTCGTCCATGTTGGATTTCAGAGAGTTCTGGACTGGTGTGGTGCTGCGGGCCCAACCTCTGCACAGAGGACCCTGAAATCCTCAGGATGGGGACGCACTCAGGATATTTATATAAATTTGGAGGTTGCAAGGTTGTTTATGACGATGTAGAGAGGAAAATGTGTTTTCATTGTATCTTAATTTATAAATTGCACATATTTTAATGAATAGATTTTATTATATGAATTTTGGGGTTGCAGGGTTGCCTACATAAATATGTAGGCAGAAAAACAAGTATTCTTATTGTATTTTGTTTTATAAATTGTTTACTGTAGAGCAGGGGTGTCAAACTCCAGTCCTCAAGGGCCGCTGTCCTGCAGTGTTTAGATGTGCCACAGGTAAAAAACAGTGGAATGAAATGGCTTAATTACCTCCTCCCTATGTAGATCGGTTCTCCTGAGCCTTGCTAGTGACTTAATTATTCTTTTCAGGTGTGGTGCAGCAGAGGCACATCTAAAAGTTGCAGGACAGCGGCCCTTGAGGACTGGAGTTTGACACCCCTGCTGTAGAGGAACAGCTCCTCACCCACTCAGCTCCTCCAGACTAGCCAGCAGCAATTAGCAAACATCTGGTGGAACTGAGCATCTGCTGATCTCATTAAAGGAGCCACTTCTCAGAGCAATGCTGGTAAAATGTTGTTAAAATGTTAATAGAGTCACTTTGTAATAACTTCCTGAAGGCAGAACTTCAGAAAGAACAAGCGTTTCTTAAAGAGACAGAGCCCCAATTTCAAGGCAATAAATTACAAATTTCTTTTAAGTCATATTTAAAAAACATGGCATTGTTATTACAACTGAAGGCAACAGTTACTTGATTGTGCTATAAAATGACACTGTGCCTGGAAAACACATAATCCTGCCCCTTTAAGAGCCGCCTCGTTAGGATTGGCTCGTCTCTCTTTGCAGTGGAAAATGGTTGTTTACAGCACAGACAAGCTTCATAGCGTCAAACTGGTGCATTACATACGTCACAGGGAAATGTTAGCGATTGGGTAAAATTTAAAACCTTCACATTGCTCCCTGCACCTCAATAAAAGGCAAAGACCGTCGTTTCGTTTTGTTGGGTTTTCTCTTCGACTTTAAATCTCTATATTTTTGGCTTGCTTGAGCTGTAAATATATTTTGATTGTGTAATAAATAAGTCTACTTATTTAAATCTGTCTTACGAGTATTCACTAATGCATCTCACAGAGGCATATTAAAAACAAACATCAATGGCCTTCAGATTTTTCCATCATTGTTTCAAAAAAACAACCAAAGATGGAAAATGTGCAACTAACGTGACCCTGAGTTACATTTCTCTAACCATTTGAAACTTTAAGATGTAGACCTCACCACTGACTCTGCTTCTCTGCTCCAGTTAAAACCCTCTGCAGTCACTGTTACATGACCCAGCAAAAACCACATGACCAACCCCCATGTAACACAAACAACATGGAAATAACCATCATCAATAAATGATATCAGCCGATAACAATGCAGCTTTCAGCTTCTATGCACCATAAATCTGGAACAAACTTCCAGAAAACTGCAGAACAACAGAAACACTGAGTTCCTTTTGAACCATAATAAATGAAACAATGACCAAAATATTTGATGATTAGCGATGATTTTGATGATGACACTCATCAAAATGTAATGTTTGTTACTGGTTTCTCGAATAGTGACTATGATGTTTTTATGACTTATTATGATATAAAGCACTTTGAACTGCCTTGTTGCTGAACAGTTCTGTACAAATAAACCTGATCGATTGATTGATCATAGCGTCTAATATCTGTGTGTACACTATTAATTAATTTTTTCATGGTAAGCAGTTCAGGCATCAGCTTATGTAAAGAATGAGTGCAATGACATTAAAACTGATAAGTTACTTTCTTGTTCCTACATCCTGAGTGTGAGCATCTTAAACCACTCAGAAGTAAAAGATAGAGGTCAAAAGTGTTGGTTTTTTGTAGTGAGGGACTTGAAAAAGAGAGAAGACAGGAAGAAGCATCTGTGGTGGCCGCGGTTAAAGACGCAGCAGCTGCTTCACAACCTGCAGCTTCAGCCAGGCCAGATTCAAAGTTTCAAACAATCGTTTTCAGAACATTTCGGTTCATTATTCAGATGCATACTCTACCAGAACCTTAAAGAAATGCTGGAATGCCAACAAGGTCAATCTCGCTTTTCCAGGAAGAGTTTCAGCAGCCTGCCTTCATCAATGTTCACAGATATTTACACATCCCAGTGAGAGAAACAAATGTTCTGTTTACTGTAGATTCAAATTCAGAGTTTGCTCTAAAGAAAGGCTTTTTGATATGTTTCCGTGTTTGTTGGTTTTGTTTTTGACTTGCAAATGCGACAGAGAGAATGTGCTGTATGGATCCAGAGCCTGAAGGACGGAGCCGCGTTTGAGGCTGGCAGGCAGGTGAGTCCTGCAGGTGAGGCTCGCTTCAGGCTCAGGTGAGGAGGCTGCACCATGTCGGTGCACAAGCTTAAGATATTTATTCTAACATGATCAGGAGTGCTGAGGTTAGGACGTGCTGGGTTTCGATTGGTTTATTTCCGTTTGAAAAGTGTCAGTATAACTGTGACTGCTAAATACATGAGTGGAACTATTACAGTTTATTTACAGTTTCCGTTTACTGTCTGGCTTCCTGCTTTGTGTAGAAGAACTTTCTTTGGTTTCCATTTAAAACTGGCCAATGTGGAACAACTTTTACAAAATATAACAACCAAACCTGCAGCCTCAGATAAGCATCTACAGACTCACTCTGTTAGAACCTGACTTGCTGTAGAGTTACTGTTCAAATCTGTCACTGAAGAGGAAATGATCTGTTGTTTCTGTTCTGCACGGCCGGGTGAAACGTAGCTGACCCAGAGGAATCAGTGATGACCAACAACTCCACCAACACCACCTGTAATCCGGTCAAGGGATCATCTCTTCATGGATTCATATTCTTCTACAGTTTGGTGTTTGTGGTGAGTCTCAAACTGAAGGGTTGCCAGTCCCCGTTTCATGCTTTTCCTTTAAAAATCTGATTACAGTTACAGTTTTCTTCAGTCAAATCACTTTCAATATTCGCAAAACAGTAAGTGCATTTCTCTAAACAATTTGTACAAAACCCCTCAGATCACCTGCAAAAGACGGCCTCTTTTTCTAAATGCTTAGTTCACCTTTGAAAAGTAAATATCTGAGTCAGGGAGCATAGCAGTGCCTCAGAACAACGAGTCCTTTTCATTGTGTAAAACTGATTGGTCACATTGTAAACATAGCAGTGTACTCTGTTGTAAACTATGGCTAAAGTTTTGATGACAAGTATTGCAAATTGCAATTGTGAGAAATCAATAGCAAGAGTTTGGACAAAATTCACATTTATGCTTTTACTGTAATTTGTTGGCAGACCATGCCGTTGTGATTCAGAAAGGAAAAGACTGCAGAGAACAAAAAGCAAAAAACAAAAAAACAAAACAAAAGTAGAACTGGGAACCTAAGACAAATCCATCAGTGGGGTTCGGGGACAAAGAGTAGGGTGAGAGGAACTCCATCATCATCTTGTTGAGTGTTTCATTGCCTGATGATGTTGGAGCGATGGAAACTGACATCATGTCTTCAGACTCTTCCTCCGTTTTGACTCCTGACTCCTCTTCCTCGCTCTGGTTGTTCATGCTGCCCAATCCTTGCCCTGTAACATTGTGTTGTGCTCTGGCTAGATTACATACATGCCAGTTGATGGTTCATTAGATGCAGCTTTGAGCTGTTCTAGCAAACTGGTTGATCTCGTGCTTCACATGTTCACCTTTGTTGGAGAAAGTCAGGATTCTCCTGTGAGCGATTTATCAATTCAGGACAGAGTTTTAGAAACAAAGTCTAATGGTAATGCATAGAAATATTCTTGACATGAAAAAGGTGAACCAGAAAGAATCTATGGGTTTCAATGCTAACATCAAATGCATCAGTCGAATTTGGTACTCCAATGTTAATCTATTTAAATACAGCAAATATGATCAAACCATGTAATCAGCAGATCTTCAAACAAAGCAACTCAAATCACATTAAAGCAACACAATGAAACAATATCTAAATTGTTCTATCTGAATGGATTTATCTCTGCCCAGACTGAAGGCCTCTCTTACTGCTAAACTACAGTAAACAGGCCCATCAGCAGGAACAATCATTCATCCAGAGCCTTAGTCTGATCTCCAGATGTTCCCTCTGCAGGTGGGTTTGATCCTGAACAGCTACACCTTGTGGTTCCACCTCTGCCGCGCTCAGAAGAAAGTCCCTAAGAGCTGGATGATCTACCTGAAGAACCTGACGGCAGCCGACTTCCTGCTCTGCCTCGGACTTCCTCTCCGCATCGCTGACTATGCAGGCACGTCCGACAAAGTTCACCTGTTCTACTGCACCTATGGAGCCCCCATCTTCTACATCAACATGTACATCAGTATCCTACTTATGGGCTACATCGCTGTCAACAGGTACAACAACTTTTATGAAAATTCTAAATAAAACCTGTACAAATGTCTAACTAAAAAGTTCTGGACCAAGCTTCCCGTCAAACCCAGAAGGTCTCTTTATGGTAGATCTGTATAAGAGAAGGCCTTGCTGACAGTGAAAAAGCTCAGATACAGGCGGAGCAGATCAGGATATGGGAAACTCTGGTCAAACATTCAAAACCACAACAAACCAGGTTTCTATTCTTGACTCTTGGATTGAATGTGCACCTTGTGTGGAGTTAGCCTATTCTCCAACAGCAGGAGCTGAAGTTCATCAAACTCGTATGAGTTGAGGTTGGATGGACTTGAGCAGCAGTTGCAGTGACATTGTTGCTGCTGTGGTGATGCTAAGCTTAAAGGTTTAAGATGGTAATTCATCTGTTGACCTTTGCCTGAAAGTCTGAGGTCATGAAGGACAGGCACCCTACAGTTTCAGTCAGCAGCAGCTAGTTCCTTGGAAAGGTAAAAAAAAAAAAAAAATAGATTCCAGAAATTTACAAGAATTGCATGTGATCTGAGGATGATATAGTGTCTCAGCTGTTAGCACTGTGGCTTTGCAGCAAGAAGTTCCTGGATTTAAATCACAGGAATCTGTCATGAATTGTGTAGTTTGTGGTGAGGATGAACACAGTGGACCCAGATTGTTGATGAAAAATTATGGTTTTAATGATGAATAATGAAGTTCCCAAAGTACAGGCAGCACAGGAGAGCAATAAGGTAAGGAGCACAGACACTGGCAGCAACTGGAAAGGCACAACACAGAAACTAGGCCGACACAGGCTGACGTCAGACAAGGACCCGGCAGGGAGCAGGTGATGCAGATGGGGTTAAATACACAGGGGACTAATCAGGGTAACAAGGGACAGCTGGGAACAATTAATGGCTAGACACGACAACACAGGGACTAAATTAACAAAAAACACAGAAACCTAAATCCTCACGTAATCCTTTTTCCATGGAGTTTGCATTTTCCCCCTGTGCAAGTTTAAATTCTCCATAGGTACTCCAACTTTCTCCTATGGTCCCAACACACCTGTGTCAGGTCTTTAAATTGCCTTTAGGTTAGAGTGTGTGCATGTTTGTTTGTCCTGTAATGAACTGGTGACCTTTTAAGGGGGTTCCTGCCTCTCGCCTCCAATGA
>NW_015113078.1:43295-46961 GCF_001443285.1 Poecilia latipinna | reverse complement strand
GATACCATAAAGAAATGACCGTTGGATAAGACTTCAAAATTGTCGGCTGATTTTCAAAACCAGACGGACTCCGTACAATATAAAATCTCCAATATGCGAGGTATTGAGCCACATGACAGGAAGTTAAACTGAACTGATTTCACCAAGATGTCAGAGGGAAAATCTCACAAACGTGGGTACAGAGTAAGCAAACATGGTGGATGAGGAATAATTGATGGCGGATCATGACAGCATTTTTAGCTTATGTATTGTAGCTTCGCCTCAGTGTTTCCATCACCTCGCTTCCTGATTGGCTACACATCATATTAACGGGCTGCGTTGTCGTTTCTCCTTGGATCTTCCTGTGTGAACTTGGTGTAGGCATCAGCGTCTCAGTGTCTTGAAACACTTGGATGATGTGTCACAAATGTCTGACTAAAGGTTCTGGCCCCTAACTTCCTGTCAAACCTCCTGGGTTTGACAGGAAGTTAAACCTTCCTGTTTAACTTTATAAATAAAGTGTCTTACGATCAAGACACATTGTATAAATGTCAATAGTCGGAGACATTTGCTAAAATTAGATGTTCACCTTTATAAATTGTCAAAATTGTTTAACTTAAATATCCCTGATATTGTATTAATTCTCCAGGTACATGAAGATCTTTCATCATCTCAGGACTTCCTTCCTGATGACGGCTCAAGCTGCCCGCTTCCTCTCAGGAGCCACCTGGGTTTTCTTCCTGGTTCCAATGCCTGCATACATCATCCTGATGCTGAACACCGACAAAGCTTCTGTTTCTGGTGCCAGGACTTGTGATGTTTTGCAGAGTGAATCAGTCAAAGTATTCTACAAGCTTTTTCATGCTGGTGTTGCCATCATCTTCCTGTCAGTGCTCTCCTCTCTGCTCTTCTGCTACTGCAGCGCCTCCCGCAGGGTTTTGCAGATCCAGCGGAAGCAACTGGGCTCCTTCAACTCCAAGAAGCTTGTGAAGTCTCGCAGGAACATGTTGGTGATAGTCAGTGTGTTCTGTACCTGCTTTCTTCCCTATCACCTGGTTCGACTTCCGTACATCATACTTCGAGGACAGTGTTATGACGTGCTCTATTACCTGAAGGAGGCGACTGTGCTAATATCAGTTTTTAATGTCTGTCTGGATCCTCTGATTTACGTCTTTCTTTGTAAGGAGTTCAGGGCCCAGTTGAACCTGCAGGGCATGTTCTCTACTACAAAAGACAACTCAAGCATCTCGGTCTCAGAGGCTAAAGGTGAAGCGGGGAAATGGGAAACCAACAAATCCAGTAGTGAAAACACAGATTTCCATGAACTGGGATAAAGGGAAATGGATGGATGCCATCGGGATTGTTCTGGTTCTGGAAACCAAAGACAGGTCGTCACCCAAAAAACTAGTTCAAGACACAGAAAGCTGTGAAGTATGAAAGCTCAGGTGTCATGGTATGGAGACTCTTCTTTCACCATGGTGTCTAGTTTGAATGCTTCAATATAAAGAGACCAAGCTACCCTATGCAAAGGGCCAGTCCTTTGCTGGGATATCCGTTTAGAGGTGCCAGAACCAGGTGGACTCCACATCCACCCGCCAAGCAGTTCTCAGAAACTAAAAATTAGTTCAGTTATTGACAGGAAAGTTGATTGATTAGAAAACTTTTCCTTTTATAGCAAATGTTTGAGCTTGTAAAGAAAAAATGCTGCAGGTGAAGTTCCTGGTTGAGTGAAACCAAATATTGGTAAAAATGTTCTTCATCTTTTGATTTGAAACAAGTTAAACTCTGTTTGCATTTGAATGTATGGAAATAAAGCTACTCACTTCTGCAAAGAAGAGTGTTGTGATTGTGAAAACAACTGTGTGGAAATGTGATGAAATTCAGGGCAAACATTCAAATTAGGAATCATTTACTCTCACATGCCAGAGTTTATTAATGCCACTCCACACTGCAAAAACATAAAATACTACCAAGTACTTGTGGTCTAATTTCTAGTGTAAGTATCTTAGTATACTTGAAATGAGGCAAAACTAACTTACAAGTAACTTTTCAGCAAGACAGGAGCTTGTTTTAAGTCAATACTGAAAAGTTACTTGTATGGAACTGATATATTTGCAATAACAATTAGACGATTGGTGATATTTTATATTTTCACTGTGCACTGTGAAAACAGACATATGCTACCAACCACAAAAGTTACAACACCCTGTCTTTTTTTCTAGAGAAGGCCTTCACGGACAGAGACCGCAGAAAGAAACATCTGATCTCTCGGTGGTGAAACATGTTGCAACCATCTTACAGCCTGCAGCTCTCACACCACATGTGTTTGCTGCATTTCTGCTCCATTAGTTTCGACGGGTTTCTGTTACCCAGTCCTTTACTCAGCCTGTCATAATCTGAATCCATACTTAAAACGATTAAAGCCACACGACAGACCGTTAGGTTAATGTTAGCACTCAGCAACAGTTTCATACCGTCTTTATCTTCATATGTAACATGGTGGCTGCAGTTGGAAGTGTTGCCTAGCAACAACAATGTCATGGGTTCGAATCCCAGCCTGATCCTTAGATACTAAATGTTTTATAAAATTTATTTAGACTGAGATTAAAGCATTGTTTAATAACTGGAATCAATTCAGAATGCAGATTTTGTAAAATACCTTGAGGCAACATTTAGCATCGATTAACAGTCTACGACCAGCCTGTTAACTGATCATAGTGCAGCATTTTCCAACCCTGAACCTCAAAGGACTCTGCTCTACATGTTTTAGTTGTTTCCCTGCTTCAGCACACCTGAGTTTAACTGATGGATAATTAGCAACTGTTTACTGAACTGCAGTCGTCTAAATTAAAGCATGTAGAAACGCAGTGCAGTGCGCCTTGAGGACCAGGGTGGGGAGACGCAGCTCTACTTTGTCATTATGTCTTGTTGTGAAAATCCTATTAATCCTGATAACAAATGAGGCAAAATGCTGCCTCAAAGTGCATCCACTTTGGTGTTATGTCCTTCTGCAGAGACAAAGTCAAGGAGCTGCAATCATTGAACGGATTAGGGATTGGTAATCTGGTCCTAGAAAAGCAGCTGATAATTTAAAATGTAAAAAGGCCTTATAAAGCAACCAGGAAGCTTGTAAATAAATTTGATTCTCTTTCCTTTTTTAAGCATGTCATATTGTGGCATTTCTGCCATAAAACAAAGATAAGATGGTTGTTTTTTAAGAAAGAACAGAATAGAAATGATGACGGCAGAATCAGTAAACCCCAATCAGATTATGAGAGTGTTTCCGCTTTCCGCTTTCTGAGGAAGCTGTGACGATTCACAGTAGACAGCAATAAATCGGTGTGAAAACCAGAGAATTGTCTCATTCTGGTAGTTTCTCCAGACTGATATCTTAAACTCTAAGGAGACTTCACACCAACAGAAAAAGCTCTGAAACTGTGGAAGAGGGAGAACAGAAGTAGCTGTAAGTACCTAAAACCCTCCTGTTATGCTGCGGGTCAAACTGACCCCTTTAAAAGTTAATTTTTTTTTAAATAGTTGGAAGTTATTTTTTCCGCATGAAACTTTTTCTATTCGTCTTAATAGGTGTACTCTATGTATAAACTGAAAATGGTTCATTTTACACATTTGCAGCCCCCCACTAGCTCTACATATTACATGGATACTGTTTGGGTCAAAGTGACCCAG
>NW_015113078.1:27635-40038 GCF_001443285.1 Poecilia latipinna | reverse complement strand
GGGTCAAAGTGACCCAGGAACATTACTGCCGTACCTCAGAGACGAACAGAACAGGATCGTTAAATCCATCCTACTGCAGGTTTTCCAGCTTTGGGATTCGTTTTTCAATAAAGACTCAGTCTTGTCAGGGGTGAAACTGACCCATTTTAAAGTTAAAAATCTAAAAAAAAGTTTCTGTTTGAAACTTTTTCTGTTGATAAGCATAAAGAGCAAACACAAAATTAAAATAGTTTATTTTACATAGTTGGAGCCCCCGCCCAGGGACACCCGCATGATATTATCAGAAGCGCAAAACTATCACTGCACCAGAAACACAAGAGCACAACATCTCATCAAGTGCCTAAAGCTAAACCACACAAATACAGGCCACACATGCCTAATGCACTAAAACAGCTGACCTCTCTTTTAATCAACTTATGTTAAATAATAAAGGTGGGTACATCCTAAGACAGACTAAGGTGGACAGCTTTGAGTCATGGTGTGGGAACAATCAACTCATTTTGAATGTAAACAAAACAAAGGAGATTATTCTTGATGTCAGGAGAAACAATTAGATCAAACCCTGTTTCCATCATGGGAGATGATGTGGAGGTAGTTGAGGAATATAAATATCCTCAACTATTTGAGCCAGTGAAGCCTTTATAAGAAAGGACAGAGGAAACTGTACTTCTTGAGGAAGCTAAGATCCTTCAAGGTTTGCAGCAAGATGCTGCAGATCTTCAATCAGTTTGTTGTTTGTTGAGAGCATCATCTCTTCATCCATCATATTTTGGAGCAGCAGCATCAGAACCAGGAACCTAAAAAGGCTCAGCAGCCTGATGAAGAAGGCTGGTTCTATACTGGGGAAGATGATGCAAAAAAGGATTCTTCATAAAATCATGAAAATAATGAATAAATTATGAATAACCCTGACCATCCTCTCCATGAGACAAGAATGTCAGAGGCTTGCAGACCACAAGAGATCTTTCTTGCCAATATCCAGTGGCGCCTGTAGGATATTATTGGAGGGTAACACCATCACTGCATCTAACTCACAAGAGCACAACCAAACCTTAATGCACATCATGTGCGTTTTGCACAAAACCAGCACAAACCTAATCCACTCGAGAACAGGTCACAGATGTGGAACGCATGTGGGAGAAAGTTGCATGGAAGTTTAAAGCAGGATTGAGTTCTAGAACAATATGCCATCTATGAGCATACCACAGAGATCTTTTCAGCCCATCAACAGGCAGAGAGGATGGACCAACTGCAGTGGAGATCCATGGTAACTGGCAGAGGGAGATTTTGGGTCTTTCCTCTTCCCCGTTCTCTGCTCACCATCTGGGAATGGGGACCAGGAGGAGCAGGCCATCTGGTCCCCATTCCCAGTCTGGTTGTCTCCACATTGGGAGGAAGGAGACCTCCTCATGAGAGCTAGGGATGGTTGCCCCTCTGGGGTATCTACAACTGGGAGCATAGACTGTCAATGGGGAGGGCAAATGTGTGTGCAGCCTCCATTTTGTGGTGTATCCTTGGATCTTTGGTCTCTGGATCTTCAAACAAAATCAGCTTTTCAAGTGATCACATTTCAACAAAAGCATATCACTAACTTTTCAAATGTCTGTCACACTGAAGAGGAATAGAAGTGAGATGTGGAGTTTCAGAAAGAGCAGGAGATTTTACAGATGCCGGCCCAATTTCAAGGCGTTACATTACAAAGTCAAATTTCTTTTAAGTCATGTAGCATTTTTATATCAACTCAAGGTGGCACAGTTACTTGATTATACTATAAAATGGTACTATGTGCCTGAAAAACACATACCGCCCTTTTACTGAATACATTTACAGAGTGAAAATATGAAACATAAAAATAGTCTAACATTAAATATCAATGGAAGCAGTCTACTGTCGGATTTAGCAGCCCGGTTTAGATCACAGTCCCGTGTTGTAATCGCCTCATCATGACTAGCCTAGAAAATGAATGTACACAGATGCTTTGATACATCCATGTTTGTCTGACTGAGTTGTGCTTTTCTCCTCATGATAAACCTGCAGAGCCATGAATGGTGTGACTTCATTCATCAATGAATCCACAGGCCAAGACAAGAATAAGACCAATGGCTTATTGGAAAAACCACAACAACCTTTCCTAATACTGGTCTACAGTCTGCTGTTTCTGGTGAGGATCTTGTTTTCAGGTTGTACTGATACAATTTAAAGAGAAACCACTCAAAGTTTTAGTTTCATCAGCTACTCACAAGAGGATTTCCTCTGCAGGTGGGATTGAGCCTCAACAGCTTCACCTTGTGGTTTCACTGCCGTCTAACTCAAAGACAAGCGTCCAAGAGCTGGATGATCTACCTGAAACATCTGACAGCTGCTGATTTTCTGCTATGCATGAACATCCCGCTGCGCATCATTCACTATACCAACAGCTCGTTAACCTTTTACATACTCTTCTGTAGCTTGGGAGCCCCACTCTTGTTCTTGAACATGTATGCCAGCATCCTGTTCATGGGCTACATTGCAGCCAACAGGTACCGCACCTTAAATACCAGCCATTTTTACTACTGCAAAAAAAGCTTCAATCTGTCTACCACTAGCTTCATCCTTCTCCTGAGCAAGCATGTGGCAACAATATCCTTTTAAATTGCAAGAAACATCCAGCAGAGCCAGAAACACCCTCAGCATATCATCTGCCATGACATTATAAAGAATTGCATTCACTTTTCAAGATTTAATGTATTTCATTCTGCAGAAATTCAGGATGCTACAAGGTCCAACAAATCAAATGAATGGTTCCTGAATCCTTGTCCTTCTCCACAGGTACATGAAGATATTTTATTCCACGGGAACTCACTTCCTGATGACTGCCAAAGCCAGCCACATCATCTCGATGACCACCTGGGTTGTTCTCCTGACCATGACAACACCTTACACCATCATGGTGCTGATTAACCGCAAACCTCGTCCTTCTGAAAATTGTACCTGTGATTATCTGATCAGTGAACCTGTAAAACCACTGTACAGAGTGATTCATGCTTTTGCTGCCATCATCTTCCTGTCGGTACTCTTTTCTCTGGTTTTCTTCTACTACAGCGCCTCCCGCAGGGTGCTGCAGGTACAGCAGAGGCGGCTAGCCTCCTCCAACTCCAAGAAGCTTATAAAGTCTCGTAGGAACATGTTGGTATTGGTCAGTGTGTTCTGCTTTTGCTTTGTTCCTTATCACTTTGTTCGAATTCCATACGTCATACTTCAAGTTTCCGTAGTGTTGTTGTACCTGAAGGAAGTGGCCATCTTAATATCAGTTTCTAATATCTGTCTGGATCCGCTTATTTATGTCTTTCTTTGTAAGGAGTTCAGGGCTCAGTTTAACCTGAAACAAATATTCTGCAGAGAAAGCAACAGAAACACCTCCATTTTGGAGGAGGGAGACAGTGAAGATCACATGAAGACCATCAATAATTCCAAAGCCACCATGGGAGAGGTCCAGTCAGTGAGGGGAGAACTAGGACAGGAACCATCGGTCCAGGTTGTTTTATCAAACATGAGTAATCCTGACAAATATAAACCATAGCTGTATTACTGGATATTTTTTGAACAGGCTTATTAATTGAAAATCTGTATGCTTACATTTACATTCAACTTGTAACTGTTATACATGAATTTCCCCACTGCAAAATAAAGGATTAAGCTGTTCCATTTATGCTTAGTTCATCGGACATGCGAGAACATACAGTCATATGAAAAGGTTTGGGCACCCTATTAATATTAAGTGTTTTTATTTCTAAATATTTGGGCGTTTGCAACAGCTTTTTCAGTTTGATATATCCAATAACTGATTGGTACAGTAATATTTCAGTATTGAAATGAGGTTAATTGGACCAACAGAAAATGTGCAATATGCATTCAAACAAAATTTGATAGATGCAGTAATTTGGGTGCCCATATAATTTTATTGATTTGAATACCTTTAACTGCTTATCATTACTTTATTGAAACACAAAATTGGTTTGGTAACTTGATCAAGCTTTGAACTTCATAGCCAGGTGTATCCAATCATAAAAAGGTACTTAAGTTGGGCAAATGCAAGTTGATCTCCTATCTGAATCTCCTCTGAAGAGAGGCATCATGGGAAACTCAAAACAACTCAAATGATCTGAAAACAAAGATTGTTCAACATAGTTGTTTAGGGGGAGGATACAAAAAGTTGTCTCGGAGATTTAAACTGTCAGTTTCCACTGAGGAACATAGTAAGGAAAAGGAAGACCACAGGGACAGGTCTTGTTAAGCCCAGAAGTGGCAGGCCAAGAAAAATATCAGAGAGGAAAAGAAGAACGGTGAGAACAGTCAAGGAAAACTCACAGACCACCTCCAAAGACCTGCTGCATCATCCTCCTGCAGATGGTGTCCCTGTGCACTTTGCACAAGGAGAAGCTGTATGGGACAGTGATGCAGCAGAAGCCTTTTCTGCAAACACGCCACAAACCGAGCTGCTTGAAGTCTGCAAAAGCACATTTAGACAAGCCGGTTCCATTTTGGAATAAGGTCCTGTGGACTGATTAAACAAAAATTTATTTGTTTGGTCACAAAAAAGGCGCTATGCATGGCAGCAAAAAACACAGCGTTCCAAGAAAAACACTTGCTTCCCACCGTAAAATTTGGTGGAGGTCCCATCATGCTTTGGGCTGCGAGGCCAATGCCGGCACTGGGAATCTCGTTAAAGTTGAGGGTCGCATGGATTCCACTCAATAACAGAAGATTCTTGAGAATAATGTTGAAGAATCTGTTACGAAGTTGAAGCTACACCAGGGATGGACATTTCATCAAGACAATGATCCAAAACACCGCTCCAAATCTGTCATTCATGCAGAGGAACAAGCACAATGTTCTGCAATGGCCATCCCAGTCCGCAGACCTGAATATCATTTGAACATCTGGGATGATCTGAAGAGGCTGTCCATGCTCGGCGACCAGCAAACCCAACTGAAGTGGAAATGTTTTGTAAAGAGGAATGGTCAGAAATGCCTTCATCCAGGATCTCATTAAACGCTATAGGACGTGTCTAGAGGCTGTTATTTCTGCAAAAGGAGGATCTACTAAATATTAATGTGACTTTTCTTTTGAGGTGCCCATATTTTTGCACCTGTCAAATTTTGTTTTAATGCATATTGCACATTTTTTGTTAGTCCAATAAACATCATTGCAATACTGAAATATTACTGCATTACTGTAAATAAACTGAAATGGTTTTGCAAACACATAAATTTATAGAAATAAAATTAATTAGGATTAATAGGGGCGCCCAAGCTTTTTCACATGACTGTATAATGATAAGATGTGTACATTATAAAGGGGACCTGGTGGTACAGTGGCAGGGGCGCCGCCAGGAACCTTGGGGCCCATGACAAAAAATTAAATTGGGGACCTCCTGCACAACGACTGTTACAGCTTTAGTCAGTCTGCCCCACATAAACTGTCACAATTTTAAAGGCTTGCAACTGCCTTGCTTCCTTTGGTCCTATTCTGATACTAGCACAACATTTACTGATAGTGAATTTTACAAGCAACAGTCTGTGTACAATACAGCAAGCAGGTTGCTTAATTTTCTTATTAGTTTAATCTCATTGAAATGTGTCTTCCCACTTGCAACAGTCACAGACGACATGCAAAATACATAAAACCATCCAGACTCAAAAAATGCTATGTAGTTGCATTTTATTCAAGCTGCAGAATATAACTTTAATTAAAAAAACGATTTCTCCCTGTTTGTTAAAGTTGTCACCATGTTGTGACAGTTTGCTGTGAGACAGATAATCTGAAAAAAATCAATCTCCTCCACCTCCTCCCTGAACTACTATTGCAGCTAAGGAAATGCGCCGTTCTGACCAAAATCAACCAATCAGAACCAGGAGGAGGGTTTTAGTGCTGTCAATCAACCTCATACACTCCCTGCTAAATGAGCTAATGGTGGAGAAACAACTTATTGTTACAGGAAAACTGTTTATCTGCCGTCATCAGTGATGGCATAGTTACTTTGAAAAAGTAACTTTAATCGGATTACCGATTACTCCTTGAAAAAGTAACTTGGTTAGATTACTGACTACTTGATTTGGAAAGTGACTAAATTGGATTAAAAGTAACTTTTTTAGTTACTTCCTAACAACAACGCTGCGTCACCTGTGAGAATTACATTAAGCTTTGCCAATACTTAATTAAAAGTTATTTTATAATGGTAACATCAACAATGTGTGTCCACTTATATGGCTGAACTGAAGGGCAGATTGTTTAATGGTTACAACAGTGCAAAAAAAAACCTTTAGTAATTTGTGCATTTTGTGTGTTCCTGTATTGTCCGGAAAACTCTAAGAAGGATTTTAAAGCCCCCCTTCCTGCCCCCGACCTGCAGGTTCTGCATTACGGCCCTGCATTTGGTGTCAGAGCGCAGCGCTTCTACCATAACTCAGATGGCTGCTGCACAGATTTGTGACACTTATCTTAATATTAATAATATAATGGCGTTTAGATGCACAACTTTACGGACTCGTTCATTCGTGGCTGTTTTCACGTTGATTGCTGGTCATATTAGTATCGATGTTTGCAGCTTTCTAGATAGCTCGATGTAATTCGGAGGTAAAATATTAACTTGGCATTAAAGACACAGCGGGACGGATCATCCGGGAAATGATGGACAGGAAGAGCCTGACTGGAACTACCTTAATCACAGACAAATTCTGGGATTTCTTATGAGTCTCTGCTTATTTCCAAGCCCAAATGAGCAACTTCACGTTGAAAAACGAGCCCAAAATGGCGCAACTTGCAACTCATTAAATTTGCAAACGACTTAAAAAAAAAATGCACAAAGCCGCTTATAATAATCGGACTTGGCGACAGAAACTCAAAATAGTTCCTGTTTTTCCACCAACAAAATGCGTATTGTTTACATTTCTGCTGCTGACACTGTCACAGAGATGGTTTCCAAGATCTTTAATTTTAAGCACACCTTTGAGTATCTGATCATTACTTGCTGCAATAATAAGGTCATCAACCCAAATAATCAACATCTCTCTGTTTGTAAATAACCATAAGTGTTTTTCATTGCAGTGAATCTGAATGTTTCATTTTACCAGTAATTTATGAATTCTGATTAGAGCTGTATACTTTTAATTTTGCATTTTCTGCCTATTGCTGCAGTATAACAGTTTGTTTTCCCTCAAATACAGAAGTTAGTGACCCACAGTGGTTACAGCGGTTAATACAACAGCTAGTAGAGCAGTTCGTTTTCATGGAGCAAACAGCAAACAGCCCTCTCCACACAAAAGGTGTGTTGATTGTAAACGTATTTAATGTATATTTGTTTGTTAATATGTTTTGCAGAGACTTAAACATAAGAATGGGAACTGATTAGTTACAGACATCTTAGAGGTATTTCAGCTCTTACGGTGGTGATATGTGGATTACAATGCTGAAGGAATTAAATCTCATAAAAACCATCAGTAAAACTTCATCCTTGGTCGGAGCGGCAGGCTACACTCATTTTCATTACTGTAAACACAATAGTCAGCAGGGTTCTGCACAATAAGGAATTATCTGTTGACTGTTTCAGACCATTAAGTGACTTATTAAGCTTACAGACTAATTTCTTTCCTGTCTCAGTCACCACTTCAAATCCTTCAGGTTGTTTTAAAAATACCTCACAGTCGATAGGGGTGTGGACGTATGATGTTTTACATCCATCTGGTGCCACTAAAACAAGCACAGATGTCATATCAGCAGTCGGGGGGGAAAGTCTCATTATAGGCGATACCAGCAACCTGACTATAGCCTTTTGCTACGTCTCTAGCTTCAGAAAGTGTCTCAACTGGATTTTCTTTATTAGCAAATACCCATCTGCCCCCACTGTTTGTTTACCCAGGTAATGCTGTGAGTGTGTCAGTCTTATTCTCCATCAGAGTCCATTTCATGCTTCATAGCTGCAGCCCGTAGCTGATTGTGGTGAGCTCATAGCCTCTTCCAGTGTCTTTGGCACATCAGAAACGATCCTGCAGCAACAGTCAATGTTCATGTTTGCTTGATCATCCTCACATCTCATGTCATAGCCCTGATCCGTATAGGAGGTCTCCTTTCTCTCTTAGGATAACGTGCACCAACGTTACGTTCACTTTGAAGTTGCCATACGTCACGAGTCTCAATTTTAATCTTCTGTGAGATAATTGTTGTCAAATCTTGATTTGGTTGCTGACCTTCAGCTCTCTTTTGAGTACAATGTTTTCATTTATGTCTTCAGTTTGAGTGTCACATTCACTTTTTGCGGTAAACGTTACCAGCCTATTATTAAGTTCTCTGCCTGTCTGGACATGGGATAAGATATGCAGGACTATTTTTGTCGTAACCAACAAAAATTCCCTTATCATGTGGATCCATCATCTTGTCATATTTATATGCATAACATTCAAATCCGAGAGTTGTCAGGTTTCTTTCCAGTTAGCATGTAATATGGAGTCTGCTCAACACGTCTGATGTAACATCTATTACGGATAATAGCAGCCGTCTGAACTGCGCATGTCCATAAATCTTTAGGCAGATTACTCTCCATTAACATGCTGCTTCATCAACCTCATCTGTAACAGTATTTAAATAGAACAGTCTGTCATAAACAATGTCAAAAGCCGTACCATTTTTATAGATGACGGTTCTGTCCATCTTTGAAGACGACTGTCGCTCCTTGGGTAGTTGCAGCTTTAACTGAAAAGATGTCCTGGGAAAATGGCGGCACGTATAAGGTGTCCATCAAAATCATCTCCACAATTTGGTCATTGCTGTTTCTCAAGCAAACTCTGCGGTGTCTGGTCAGCGCGATGCCACTGGCCCTGACGCCGTCAGCCAACTCCAAAACATGACTGAGGTTTAATAGTTGAGGAAATTATTGAATTTTGCCGCATGTGGCTCTTCACCTTCACACCGTAGATCTGGGCGTCGTCCATCTGCTTGGTCCTCTGAAGAGACGTCAGCTCCGGCTTTTCTGCTGTCATCCGCAGCATCTCGAATGACAAGGGAAAGACTCTTATCGTCCAAGACTTAAATTAGTTCTGCATGCGCCTCTTCATTTTTAGTGGCGTCATCAGGTTCTCCTTTCAATAATATGGTGCTCTTCAGCTCAAACAGACATAAGTGGGACAAAAACTGTTTCCCAAAACTCAGTTTTTTCATCTCCATCAAAAAATAATCAGTCCCATCGGCTTCCAAACTCCTTTCTGGGCCCATAACCTGTTGATGCTGCCATCTTTAAAGGGCTGGAAATGCTGGTAAGTGATGGAGGAACAACAGTAGCCTTCAGCTACATTTGGCCTGAGTGCAGTGCTGACCAGAGTGACCTGTCGGCTTTTATTAGCAAATTGCACCCACCTGTGTAAATCTCCACCCACAACAGGAAGTCAGCAAGAACATCAACAATAAGACTCAACAGCTGCACACAGACAGCAAAACAAGGAAGCGCAACGGGTCAGTCGACGCGCGTCAGTCTACAGATGACTTTAGTTGTTATAATGAGCGTTTATTGGCCCAAGCAATTACTCTGAATCCACCTACTTCCTGCCACAAGAACATATAATGATAAGACTTATATATTATATAAGGGGGCTTGGTGGAAATACATTTATTTCCTGTTATTTAAATCAATAAGATGAAAGGAAACATGTGGCAGCTGAGAAGGCTTCTTCAGCTTTGGGATCGTCTTTTTAGTCAAGAGCTCAAACGTTTCCATTTTACTACATTTATTTTATGTAATTTGATGTTTTAGTGATTATTAATTTCATCCAAGACTATTGTGGAGCTGCTTTAACAGCTGAGTGGCTGAAATTTTTCACATCGATGGGACAGGAAGGGTGGCAAGAGGTGTAAGCAGGGTGGTAAGAGCCTTTGAGGACATTCATGATGTTGGTGGGGCCTGGAATGAAACTAAGTTTTGACACACAACACAAATTGTTGAACTGGCTAACTCCTTCAGTGACAGATTGTTGTATTCTAACTATACAAAGAAACGTTAAAGGAGATCTTTCCACCCAGCAGATGTCCGTCTATACCATCACAGCTCCCAACAAATTCAATAACTGCTGGTATTCCGTTATTTGCGGTTTTACTACCATATTTTCCAGACTATAAGGCACCTAAACCCTTAAATTTTCTCAAAAATCAGCAGTGCGCCTTATGTGTGCACTGAATTCCAAAGTCTGTCCCCAACACAGAGACTTAAAGTGTGCAGTACGTTCGCTGGCAGCGATAAACCAATCAGAGAATTGTTGTCCGAGTTCTGCAGCATAGCCTCAAGTAAAAACCAGGTAGGTTTTTCCACGCATCACCGTCCCTGTTCATCTGCGACTCCATGCGCGCCCATCTCACTGCTACTGGGAAAAAGGAAGTGAAGCAAACTAATTTTGAGTTTGCCGTCATTCCAGGAGGATTAACAGAAGAACTCCAACCGCTGGACATCGGTGTAAACAAGGTGTTCAAAGGGAAGCTGCGAGGGAGCGATGGATGACAGACTGAACACACGTTTACTAAAACAGGGAGGCAGCGCCGGGCGAGTTACGCCACCATGTGTGGATGGACTGTGGATGCCTGGGCTAATGCATCTGCAAAATCTGTTGTCTCAGCTTTCGCGAAAGCACCGGCATCAATGCTGAACAGCCACCTGGCAACATGACTGACCCGACAATGATGAGAGGGAACCTGGCATGTTTGATGGTGAAACATGCTGTTCAATTCAGACACAGAAGAGGAAAACTTTGATGGATTTGTGGAAGAAGAATAAAAAATAACGTGAGTGTAGTGTTGCATAGTCGAATAAAGTTCAACTAAACTTACTGTTTTGTTTCCGTTACCTTTTTTTTTTTGTTGACCGTATGTTTTAGCATGGGTTTTATAATCCGGTGCCCCTTGTAGTCTGGAAAATACGGTAATTTAAATAAAATCTTTGATGGTAAGACAAGCCGCTTTATTCATATATAACCTTTCAGCCAAAGGCAGCTCAAAGAGCTTATAGATACATTAAGATAAAGCATAAATCTATTTAAATAGATTTAAAATAAGCATCTGCACATCTTTAGTGGCACAATTTTTATGGTCCTTACTGAAAATGTGCAAACATATATATGCACATTTTGTACAATTTATGGCACTCAAAGGCCAAACTTATGAAGAACTGAGAATGTATGGCAAGACGAATGCATTGAAGAGTAACATCAGAAGTGTGTACTTCCGAACTTCTCATTATCTGGTGTCGTTCTTAAAGTGTGTGCTACTGTCAGGTACCTGGGACATGATATAACTGATGATCTGACTGATAAAGACGTTTACAGACAACAACGTTTAATGTATGCACAAGCCAACATGCTGGTACGCAAATTCAGGATGTGTTCTGAGTGAAAGTGGCTCTTTTTAAAGTATTGTGCGCTCTGCTGTATACTGCTCACTCATGGAGACAGTACAAGTAAAACAGTTTACAGAACTCAAAGTGGCTTACAATGATGGAGTGAGGAGTGATGCTGCTTGGGATGCCGAGACGGACTAGAGCTAAACCGTTTTTTGGTGGTGTTGGTGTCCCCATATTTCATGCTGTACTACAAAACCTTATGTGCAGATTTTCTTTTTTTCTCATATGGACCTAGTTGTGTCTTTAACAGAGAAAACTAGTTGAAAATGAACCAATGCAGATGCTGTCCATGCATCCATCCTTATTACCATGTGATTTCTTTGACAGTTGTGTTTTGCTGCTCATGATAAACCTTCAGAACCATGGATGCAACAACTTCATCCATCCATGAATCACATGACCATAATAGCACATGTGATTTAGATGTAAAATCATACCACTCTTTCCTAGTAGTGGTCTACAGTCTGCTGTTTCTGGTGAGTATCATGTTTTTGGGTTGCACCAATCCAAATTAGGCAAAGATTATTCAGATGATTGATGATTTTCTCTGCAGGTGGGCTTGAGCCTCAACAGCCTCACCTTGTGGTTTCACTGCTGTGGAGCTCATGGACACGCATCCAAGAGCTGGATGATCTACCTGAAACATCTGACAGCGGCTGACTTTCTGCTCTGCATCAGCCTCCCCATGCGCATTATTCACTACGCCAGCAGCTCATTCATCATCCACCTGCTCTACTGCAGCGTTGGAGCCCCACTCCTGTTCCTCAATATAGCTGCTAGCATCCTGTTCATGGGCTATATAGCAGCTAACAGGTATGTCACCTCAACTGCCAACCAGATTGTTAATTTAGACTATTGTTTAAAGCACAGGTCCCACATAATTTACAGCCAGGGTAATTAACTTGGATAGATGGATAAAAATGTGAATACATAAATTAGGATAATGCTAGCCTAAATGTTTCATTAGTATTGTGGCTACTTTAGCTTTAT
>NW_015113078.1:22125-23554 GCF_001443285.1 Poecilia latipinna | reverse complement strand
TAAAGTTCAGCAACACCATCATTACAAAGCTTCAATCTGTCTATCTATCCCTAACTTCATTCTCCTTCTGAGAAAGATTGTGTGAAAGCTACAAAGAAATTTCATCATTTTAACTGTAAGAAACATCCAGTAGAGCCAGAACCAAGCTCAGCATCCATCTACAATGACTTTATGAAGGACTGTATTCACATTTGTACTTCACTTTGCAGAAATTCAGGTTGTTACAAGGTCCAGCAATCAAGACAATCCAATGAAAGCTTCCTGAATCCTTGTCCTTCTCCACAGGTACATGAAGATATCTTATTCCACGGGAACTCACTTTCTGATGACTGCCAAAGCCAGCCACATCATCTCAATAACCACCTGGGTTGTTCTCCTGATCATGACAGCACCTTACGCCATCCTGATGCTGATCAACAATACACCTCATCCTTCTGAATGCAGCATGTGTGATCAACTGATCAGTGAACATTTAAAACCACTGTACAAAGTGATTCATGCTTTTGCTGCCATCGTCTTCCTGTTGGTACTCTTTTCTCTGGTTTTCTTCTACTACAGCGCCTCCCGCAGGGTGCTGCAGGTACAGCAGACTCAACTGGCCTGCTCCAACTCCAAGAAGCTTGTAAAGTCTCGTAGGAACATGTTGGTATTGGTCAGTGTGTTCTGCTTTTGCTTTGTTCCTTATCACTTTGTTCGAATTCCTTACATCATTCTTTGGGAAAAATGTTCTGTGGTGCTGTACTACGTCAAGGAAATCTTCATTTTACTATCAGTTTCTAACATCTGTCTGGATCCGCTTATTTACGTCTTTCTTTGTAAGGAGTTCAGGGCTCAGTTTAACCTGAAACAAATATTCTGTCCAAAACGGAAGAGAAACACCTGCAGTTTGGAGGCAAGTGTCAGTGGGGATCAGCTGAATACCATCAACACCATGTCAGAGCTTCAGGGTCAAAGAGGGCAATAAAACTGGCACTGGTCAGGCATCAGAGTTCCTTGTTATTTCTTTTGAAAATAGCATATGCAATATGTATGCATGTGTGTGTGTAGGTATTCAGGGTGTAAATAAGTGACATAAAGCATAACTGGATCATTTTTGAATAAGGAGGTTATTAGCTGAATCTGTCTGCTTCCCTTTACCTCCAACTTTCAGCTGCTACACATGGATTTCCTGCTGTGGGCAATAAATGATTAACTTGTTCTGTTTATGTTTGTTTCATGGGACATCTGAGAGCATATAGTGAGGAGATCTATGACAATATTTCAATTTATTTAATAAACTGAAACCCATACGTCCTGTAACAACCAGGAAGCCAGCAGGGCTTTTTTGTCTTCTGTGTCTACAAGAGCAGATGAGAAACTGGAGTGTTTCCTGCACCAGAGTTGTTTCATCAAAGGATTGAAGTAAAAAATACGTGTGGGGTCAGTAAAC
>NW_015113078.1:7461-17127 GCF_001443285.1 Poecilia latipinna | reverse complement strand
GGCACATGACACCATTACAGTTCTTCCCATAAGTGTGTGGATTCACTCCGGGTACTCCACTAGGCAGCCCAACCAGCATGGCAGGAGATGGTGATGGTCCACTTGAAGCCGAATCTCTGACATGTGGCCACCAGATGGCACTGTGCTGAAAGCTTCATTTACTAATTACTAGTTATTGGCATTTCTACATTGCTTCAAAACTGTATACATGTTTGTCCTGTGATCAGTTACAGCTCAAACCAGGGTTGTTTTTATTCAGCACGCTTAAGTTTAACATTTCATTTAATAGTAAACATGAGGGCAAAGTAAATGTTCCTCTTGTCTGATCCTTTTAGTTTTACTAAACACTAATTATACAAAAAAAGCAAATCAAAATTAAATAAAACAACCAAAGTTGATCTCTATGTCTGCATTGCAACATAAAACTTCACCTTTATTCCACTGCACTTGGGTATGAAAAATGGGCAGATCTTGTTTCAAGATCTGCTGAACAAAGAGGTGTAATCTATTTTAGCCAGCATGGTATTGCTGAGTCAGAATGAGTCAGATCTTTAGGTTAACACATTTGCCCACTAAAGACTGACTCCGTCGCTAAGCGGATGAGCTTATTGTTTTATGACTAGTGTTAGCTGACATTAGTGACATGACTCCTTTTCAAAACATAAGTAAAATGCTGTGCTATGCATTCATTTTGGTGGTTTTCTCCCTCTGACACTCAAGAACCGCGGAAACCCAATCTAGAACAGTAATCAGGCAACCAATGACAGACCAGTAGTCTGGCTTGAAATCAGCAGTTAATGATTTAATAAAATGTCACAACGTATCAAAAAGGGATTCTCTAAACTTAAAATTAGCACCACAAATGCTAAACTAAGAAAAGCAAAGCAAAAGAGTACATGTGACCATGTGATGTAAAAATTAATTCTCGTCTGGTTTCAGTTTATGTGGTCTGAATGGGAAGTGGACTGTTACTCAGAAAACATCATGACTTCAACCATTTACTTCTTCACAAGAAAGCAGAAGATAACCAGGAAGCTTGTGAATAAGTTAATTTCATTTAAAGCAAGAAAGGAGTAGACACCGTTTCATCAGTGTGAAAATCTGTCTTTCAACACTTTCCCCAACTCTGAGGAGATGTCATTCTGACAGGAAGAGCCCTGACGCCTCAGAGATTCAGCTTCTGGTGCCGAGACGAAGAACAAAATCAGCTGTAAGTACCTTCAGACAAAATCCATCTTGCTCCAGGTTTTTCCAGCTTTGGGATCTTTTTTGTTTCATTACATTTCCTTTACATATATTTAATGTTTTGATTGTTATTAAGCTGCTCTAAAACACAAGCATAGGCAGAACATTGATGATCTTGGAGATTTCTGCATCTTTTCTTCATCCTATCAACGTTCAGGATCAAGGTCTGATATTTTTAGTTCAGAAAACGGTTAGCTGGAAATCAGTGGTGGATCTGGAAAATGTTATCTGTGCAGGGGCAAAGAAGGGAAGGGGGCAATGCTGGTCCTTCTCAGTGAAGCATGTTGAAAATCCCCTAAATGTAATTAGATCAGCCTTGTTTCCATTTTCACTTTAGTTCAACTTTCTTAGTTATTCTAGTTTATTGTGTTTATTTCTTCTGTGTAGTTATTCTTTGCTATTCTAGTTTAATTATGTTACTTATGTCTACTTATTCTTTAGTGTTAGATTTATTTCCTGTTCCTCGGTGTACTCTCTCTCCGTCTCTCTGTTTCACATTCACTCTCCCGGTACTTAAACACTTCTTGTCTTCCCACTCTTTACTGGTTTGTCCTGTTAGATCCTGTTGCCCTGGTCATGCTCCTTGTGCTTTTATTTGTTCCTGGTATTTTTTGTTCTCCCCTGGCTCCTTGTGCTCTCATGGTTTTTTGTAAGTCTTTGCAGATTTTTTCATTGATCTGCAAAATTCGATCCAGCGCCTCCGCCTGCTGCATTTAGGTTCACTCAACAAACACACAACATGACATCTAAATTTTTCAGCATATGGTTCATTTGTCAACAAAGTCTCAGTAAAGCCAGGTCAGTACTTTTACTGAAGATCCTCCCCATTTTCACCTGCTGGTGCCAGTAAGTCAGAGACCTTGTGAACCATTAACACAGTGGTTGGCACAGTGAGCTTCTGGTGGAGGATCTCTGGGTTGGTGGTTCAAGACCGAACAGGTCCTGGCGCACGCCGTCGGGTGGTCAGTGTGGTGCGGGCCGAAGTGAAATCCCAGGATGGCGGTCATCTGTCTCGTAAACAAACTGAAGGTTATCAGCAGCAGTTCTGTGATGGTCTTCGGACGCTTCATCAACATTTGATGACAGAATTTCATGACCACAGAGGTCAGGGACACAGATCTTAAAACAACTGAGGTAATGAATGTTTGCAGACACTTTCCATACAGTCTCTGAGTTTTACTCCTCATCATAAACCTGCAGAACCATGGCAGACCTGGTAAGAGCAAATTCCTCAGGCACTGGGCAGAACAAAACGTGTGACTCAGTGGAAACATCATACCACCCTTTCCTAATACTGATCTACTGTCTGCTGTTTCTGGTGAGCATCAGGTCTTTAGGTTGTACCAATCCAATTTAAAGAAAAAAATAAGTTAAAGTTTTGGTTTCACCATCAACTCAATCATTTCCTCTGCAGGTGGGATTGATCCTCAACAGCTTCACCTTGTGGTTTCACTGCCGTGGAGCTCATGGACAAGCATCCAAGAGCTGGATGATCTACCTGAAACATCTGACAGCGGCTGACTTTCTGCTCTGCATCAGCCTCCCGCTGCGCATTATTCACTACGCCAGGAAGTCATACACCATTCACCTGCTCTACTGCAGCGTTGGAGCCCCGCTCCTGTTCCTCAACATGACTGCCAGCATCCTGTTCATGAGTTACATTGCAGCTAACAGGTACCGCACCTCATTTACCAGCCAGGCAATTAATGAAGAGTAGATTTAAAGCATGGGCCAAACATGCTCCGTTTCATGTTGTGATGAGCCATCAATGCTGACAAGTGAGCTAAATGAATGAATACATCAGAGAGACGTAAATCAGGCGGTGTGGTTCACAAATCAGTTCAAATGATGCATCAGCCATTAGTCCCAGTTAGAGCATCATAACATCACTTGACAAACGTCACTACTGGCACCCTGATATGTGCAAGGTAGAAGAAAAACAACAACCATGGCGGACCACAATGAGGGTTGATAGAGGCACAGGTTGGTGCTTGTTTGTGCACAGCATCCACATCTACATCTGCAAACATTGAGAACTTCTTCCTCTTTTATGGTGGTTGGCAAAACAACGAGCACGCTCTTTATGTGTGATGTTGTTGCTCCCTCTACTGCGCATGTGGGAAACTTTCAGGTGGTTTGCGGTTCACACAGGAGATCACATATAAGTCACATGTATTTTGAAGTGTGAATGACCAGGCCAAAAAAATCCCATTAAGAAAAAAATTTAATTTGGGTCACTTCAGGTGGCAGTGTGAACGCAGCCTTAGAGCTCCAGTTTTACCTCAGCTCCTGCATTACCACCACAAACTGCAGCAACGCCATCATGTCTTCAGAAAAAAGATCAAATGTCTATCTTTCCTTAGATTCATCCTCCTGAGAAAGCATTATCCTTGTTCTTCTCCACAGGTACATGAAGATATTTTATTCCTCGGAAACTCACTTCCTGATGTCTTCCAAAGCCAGCCACATCATCTCGATGACCTCCTGGGTTGTTCTCTTGACCATGATAACGCCATACTCCATTCTTATGCTGATCAACCGCACATCTCAACGGTCTGATCATGGCACCTGTGGTCATCTGCTCAAAGAACTCATAAGACCAGTGTACCCAGCAAGTCATGCTTTTGCTTTCATCATCTTCCTGTCAGGACTCTTCTCTCTGGTTTTCTTCTACTATAGCGCCTCCCGCAGGGTGCTGGAGGTACAGGAGAGGCAGCTGGCCTCCGCCAACTCCAAGAAGCTTATGAAATCTCGCAGGAACATGTTGGTGTTGGTCAGTGTGTTCTGCTTTTGCTTTGTTCCTCATTACATTGTTCGAATTCCATACATCATACTTCAAGGACAATGTTCAGCAGTGATGTACTACGTCAAAGAGGTGGCCGTCTTACTGTCAGTTTTTAATATCATTCTGGATCCTCTTATTTATGTGTTTCTTTGTAAGGAGTTCAGGGCTCAGCTTAACTTGAAAAAAATATTCTGCATAAAAGGCAACAGAAACACCTCCAGTTCGGAGGCAGGAGACAGTGAGAATCAGATGAACACCATCAGTACCAGTGTAGCGCCCCGGGCTCAGTGAGGACAGAATGATAGACATGGGAATCATCAGTCCAGGTTGTTTCTGATTAAACATTTTCTAACTTTTTTAAAAATAGCTCATATAATATTAGTATGGTACTCAGCAAAGAGGCTGGAAGAGTCAGAGGACGACATAAAGGTGGACGTGCTTTGTTCACATTCCACGTAGATTACTGCTTCATTGTGAGCAATGCCCTGAAAAAATGAATGATGATTAGCACTAAACTCCAGGTGCATCAAAGAGAAGTGCTACATCAGGCCTTTTGAATCAGTTTACTCAGCATGGTCTGTTACGACCTGCTACAGTGAATGGAATAACATCCTTAACCCAGTCACTGTGCCTCTGCACAATCAGCAGGTCTAATTAATTCTGAGGGATGCTAATGCTCAGACAATGACCTGAGGGCATATCACGCCTCAGCAGACAGTAAGTTGACTTGTCATTGCCAAGCTGTAATCATGTGAGCTAAGTTCACATGAAACAGTAGTGAGACATTTTTCATAGTGATGTACCAACCTCTGTTGTTGGTTTTTGTTTCAACTCAGTTTTAGATGAAGAAATCACCACTGCATGCTTGTTGCATAGTGTTTTTACATTTTCCATAAATTTCACCCAAAAGTCAAATATACCCAACTTTCTGTGAGTACTGTGAGTAAATCTAGTAGCTCGTGTGCAAATTTGTCATATTAAGCATAAGTGGATGTACCTCCCACTGCTCTTGGTGGCAAAGAGCCTCTAAAAAGATGTTTAGTATGTGTGCAAAATGTAGCAGTGGGATCAACAGCCATGCAAAATCAGAAACAGTTTGAAGTCATATTGCAACAATGGTCCACAGGGGGCGCACATTCTACTTCTAAAATAAGCTAATCATTTCTTATAATCTGAGTTTGCTCATTTTAATAACTATGTGTTGTTTTTTATATGATGTAAATTTGCAATTCCTGTAAATATTCTTATTTTCAAGTTTTATCTTCAAGTTTTTATCTCATTACTTTTGTTGAAACTGAATGCTCCTATTTAACTTTAACTTGCCTCTGGTACACTTGAATTTTCCAATAGTAGTACAATAAAGTGTTATTTTGTTTTATTCCTTCTGTTTATGTTTGGTTCATGGGACTTGTGGGAGAATATGGTGGAAAAATCTATGACAATATAAAAGCTTATTTTAATTCATCAGGACCCATAATAAATAAAATCCTAATGCAGGTCTGACAGATTTTTACTTCTAATAGCTGAGCAGACAATTAACGGGAATGTTTCCTGCATCAGTGTTGTTGCATCAAATAACTGAAGTAATGAAAAAAAGCTGTACTTTCTTTAAGCATGACATATTTTTTACAGTAGTTATAATGAGAAATAAGTCTTCTCAAATGTTCAGAGTTTATGTTTCAAGACAAAAGATGCTACGATATAATTCATTGCACCATCATTGAAGAAAATCAAACACAGCACCAACCACTAACACTGACCATAAAGGAGGTTCCTGGTGGAGCACACACACCAGACACAGACATTTTATTGTCCAATAAACGCAGCTAGTCCCAAAAATTAAAAATACTTAGTGTCACGCCTGGTAGGGGACGGGTGATTATTCCAAGTACCTCACAGTCATTAAGTAGACAATGAATCTGCAAACCAAAATATTCTGGAGGCCAGAATCCATCAGCCAAAGCTTGGAACAAACTAGACCATAAACAGATAATCTCTGAAAGCAGTAGATAAACAAAATAATGGCAAAAAAAAAAAAAAAAATTTTGCAACGGCCTAGTTAAATTCCAGAACCCAACCAGCCTGAAAGCTGTGGTACGACCATCTGAGCAGAAACCTAAACAAAATGAAGCAACTTTGGATAAAAGAGAAAGTTAAAGTTCTTAACACCATGACATGGTGATACTTGTGTTGTTGCATTATTATATTTTTATGGTGTTATGGTTTTCATGTGCTGGTCCTCTCTTCTTTACATTGCAGTATCTGACTAAACTCAGACATTATGCTCATGTAATGTCAGAAAAAGAGTCAGATATTAAATCCCAGATAATTCCCTTGTCCAAAAATGTGTGATCCAGTTTGTCTCCATTTTGCAAAAACGTATTTTATACAAACATTTCCTTGAGTTCCAATTCCTATACTTCAGTTTCTAACTGAAACATGAGTGCTTTTAAATTTTCATACATTCCTGTCTTCAAAAAAAACATTTCATTACATCCAAATCTGTAGTATCTTATACCACATTCTCTCTAATAGAGCTTTAATATCAGACATTGAATATATAAGAAATTAGACTATGCTGACATTACAGTAGTCTCAAATTCAGTATTGACAATTTATTAAATTATAATGTTTAAGGACTTCAGCACTTAAATCTTGGTTTCACTTTCACTCTGGGAATAAACAACATAATCTGCAAACCTTAACTTAAGTAATTAACCTGGGACAAATTAACATGCTTTGCAAAATACTTTTGCTTAGCACTTATTTCTTTGCAATTAGTTATCACACTTAATAAAACACATAACATAGCTTCACAAACTTTTACAAGATTGGAGGAAACCAATGTGTTTAACCCGATGTTATGCCTTCAAGACAATACACAGGGCAAACCTGATCCACCTCTACAGCCTGTTAGATACTAAGAAGGACAAATTAACCCACAAGCGTGCGCTGCCGAGCGGTGGAGTGAAACACACAGACTCTTTTTAACATCAAAAACTGTTTTTCTCCAACACCCACACAGCTCAACTACATTTCTGAGTGTTTACCTGACCACTAAGGTGCTTTGACAACCGAGGGAGAGGGAGATTATAGCGACTGTATGATTTCTCTTTTGTCTTTGGCTAAAGACCACGTACCACTTCTCCCGCTAGCGCTAGGCTGACGCGTTTGTTTTGGTTCTGTTTACCCATAATGCCCTGCGCTGTATTCCGCTTCCTGCTTTTAGAGCGGTTTCCAGTTCACATCAACCGAACCCAGGCCAAGGTTTGCAGGCGGACTAGAATTCGCTGTTTTGGTACGTTTACGCATTCACACCTCTCCAAACAAACTGGACTTTCCAGGCAGAAGGACTGGAGTTGAATTAAAGCGGATTGAACAAGACTGGTGTGAATGCATCCCTAAAGATGGGGTATGTAGCTTATTTAAAAAAAAAAACAAACATGTTTTTTACATACTTAAAACTGTCACATGTTGTGAAAATTGAGGTCCTCTGCCTTCTCCTACAGTAGATCTAAATACAGAGATACACAGCTCAGTCAGAAACAACCAATCAGAGCCAGGAAGAGAGTCTTATCGCTGTCAATCAACCTCATGTACATGCTGCTCACACACTCTCTCTTGCTTACTGCTATGATAGACCTTCTCCCTGTCAGCAGAGCATGTTGTGAATGATCAGGTTAGTTAGCATGATCACCGATGACGGCGGATAGACGGTCTTACTGGAACAGTAGGTTGTTTCTCCTCCATTAGCACATTTTGCTAATGGCGGAGCAGAAAGAAATAGGTTTACTGACAGCACCAAGACACTCCTCTGATTGGCTGTGGAGCATTTCTTCAAACGGCAATAATAGCTCAGGGGATAGGTGGAGGATATTGATCTTTTCACAGATTATCTGTGTCGTATTAAATTATCACAACATGGCGACAGTTTTAACTCATAAAAAAATATTTATTTTTGTAAAAGCTACATACTGCAGCTTTAAAATCAGTTGCTGATTGGTTGTTTCGGTTATCATCTCTGGACATAAACACTGTAGGATATTCTATCTTTAGGGAGTCTGGGCTTCATTTAGCCTTTTAACGTCATAATTCCAGGAAGCTCAGAAGAGATTGGCCTCAACAAACCACTATGGTTCCTGGAAAAGGTTCCTGAGGTGGGAACATCGTAGAAGAGCTTATGCTCCTCTATGCAGAGATGGAGGCAGGTGGATCATGTGGTGTGGTGGAGTTTGTCAGACTGACGGTAAATGTGGAAGCTTGTTGTGGGTAATTGGCTGAGTGGAGGCACTTCAGGCTTGACGGCTGTTAACTTCCTCAAAGCAGATTCCTCAGATGACATCGGGTTAAATCTGTACCTACACCATCTCTGCTTCCGTCTCCTCTTCAAAAGGCTTTTCCTCTCTCAAACCAGAGCTTGGTATCTCTATGGCATAACCTATTGCATGTCGGTGCTCAGGCATCTTCACAGTAGCCAATGTTTGATTTCATAGAATTACTGTCCCCGTCCTCGTATCCTAGGAAACCCTATAAAACATTATTATTCCAGTTCAGAGGACTCAAAGTCCTAGTGTCTTCAGGTCAGATCATGCAACTTCTGTTCTGATGATTAAAACATTAGAACCTTGTCCAAGACTTTGCCCTTTACCAGTTCAACAGTCATCCACTTATTGTAAATACACAATCAAAAGCTCATCTGCGTTGAATCAAACTGACTGTGAAAAAGCTCCCATCTTTTAGAGGAAATGGTCTATGTTGGTGTCAGGTGGTTTTTAATGAAGTGGTTTATATGCTCAGTTCATCCCAGAGGAAACCAACAATGGTTTCTAATTTATTCATTTACTTTAGAAACCCCACAGAGACTGGAGAACTTCAACTTTTCTAAAACATACAAAATCATTTTGACTGATTAAAAAGTAAAAAGTTCCTCTTTTCTGCTCCACACTAGTCTGTTTTGCAGAAGAGTCTGGTTGGGTAACAAAGATGTTTACAAAGCACAGATATTGTAAAAAATAACTTTGCAAATTGTGGTATTTGAGAGGACATACAAAGTAAATGTCAGGCATGTAAACTGCTGCTGCTCATCTGATGCGGTGAGATGCCATGCCACAAAGCAAACAGGAAGTGAGAAGTTTCTCTTCTGATACAAGCCAAAAACCCAATAGGACTGCGGGCTAAAGGCTAGCAGCCGCTAACTTATCTCAACCAATCAGAACACAGCAGGTGTTTGCTGAGGGAAAGCGTCAGACACTTCAACAGGATCTGAACTGTAGCAGAGTAACGGCTTCTCCAGGTAGATTTTTCAGTTTTCTGAGCAGAAGTGATGCAAATGCTGAGCAAACATCCAATGGGCCGTTTCTAAAACCCGGATGAAGTACCCGGTTCTGAAGGGGGCTCAGGAAGAACAAACGGACCTGTAAGTACCTGAAACCATAAAAACCAGATATAGGATCCAGTCTTTATGGTCTCACCTGCCTTTCAGTTGGAGTTTGGTTATTTTTTTATGCTAGTTTGGAACCCGGGTTGGTTTCCCTTGCAGCGTTTCTTCAGCAAACACAGTTCTTCATTTAAAAAAAAAAAAATATATATATATATATATATATATATATATATATATAAATTTTTTTTTTAAAAAA
>NW_015113078.1:0-4403 GCF_001443285.1 Poecilia latipinna | reverse complement strand
GTTTGTTTCTCTTTCTGAGTTTCTTCATGAAATAAAGTTCTTTATTTAAAAAAAAAAAAAAAATATATATATATATATATATATATATATATATGAAGTTTATCTTTAAAGACAATAAATATCAGCTCAGTTGAATTTGGATAAATTTTTTTGCTTCACTTTTTTGTGCTTAATTTTTATTTTTACAGACTTTTACAATAAGTGATGAAGGCATTAAGATGACTTTTCACACCTCATTATTTTTGGTCACTGGCATCTCTTCTTGCAGCTTTTTAACCACAAAGAAAAGCTGGGTTTCACTTTTAATCATATTTCACAGTAACCATTAGGTGGGTACAGATGAGTGGCATACTCTGACTTGCTCTTAAGTGGCAAAGAAAATTGTGGCTTCATGTCTGACATGAGCTGCCGCCATTAACGGAGCAGTATTACATGTTTTCCAGCCACAGTCAAGTAGTTATGTCACCTCCAGTTATAAAATATTCTGCATATAAACTGATGCAACTGATGACCGTGGAGGTGGAAGGAGATCGGATACGTAGAGAAGTTTTTTTATACGTATAAGAAAAAGGTTTTGTCAGCTCTAGTCACTTTTATTTGACAGCGGTCAGACAGAAAAGCGGGTTGTGAGAGAGGGAGAAGACGTGGCAAAGTCATTGGGCCGGGACTCGAACCCGCAAGGACTAAGGCGCTTCACCTCACTGCTGATATGTAGAGGTTTGGTAGAAAGATCCAGAGTTGGTGTGGAAACCAAAATAAGGTGACTTAAAACTGGGAGGCTTCTGAAAGCACAACGTCTGAACTGGAGCAAGTGGAAAAGGACAGCTCTTTTACAAAAACAAGGTAGAAGGGCTTGAAGCAAAACGACACATGGGTTTGACTCTACTAGAGAGACTGATCAGACAGAAGGACAAGTCGTCTCAAAGCTCCTGAAATCCTCAGCAGACCATGAGATGATTGTGGGCAGGTGTGGAGTCTCCAATCCTTCAGCAGAATCTCTGGCCAAGGAAAGATCCACACACCAGAATGTATATTATATATATATATATATATATATATATATATATAAATACAACATAATTAGAAATATCAATGGGGGAGCTGCAGAGGGTTTGGATGTGCTTCTTTAGATGAACAAAATCATTTACTTTCTTGTCAACTTGCTGAGGTTTTAAGAAAACATCTTCCTTACAGAAACATGTCTGCACCAGGGTCTGTGACCACAGCAGTCAGCAACGCCTCAGTTTCCAACCAGAACATGACCAATCCAGCCCGTGAGAGATCAACCGATCTCATCTTCATCCTAGTCTACAGTGTCCTCTTTCTGGTGAGCGCCTTGTCTTCTGACTGTCTTCAAAGATACAGTCCAGTCCAAACCAGAGTTTCTAACGTTTTTCTCCCCAGGTGGGCTTGGTACTCAACAGCTTCACCTTGTGGTTTCACTGCTGCCAACCTCAAAGAAACGCCTCTAAAAGCTTGATGATCTACCTGAAGAACTTGACAGCAGCCGACTTCCTTCTCTGCCTCAGCCTGCCACTTCGCATCATCCACTACGCAACCAAACCTGCCACCATCCACCTGCTCTACTGCAGCTTTGGAGCCTCCATACTGTTCCTCAACATGTACGCCAGCATCCTGTTCATGGGCTACATCGCTTTGAACAGGTACTAAAGTTTCTACTGCAGACCAGATGACTGCTGCACCTCTGTGTTCTTGCTTAAATACTTAGATATTTGGGGTGTTTAGAGTAGCTTTAGTTCATTGTGAAACTGGTGATTTATTTTAAAAAGAACCTCTTTAGCGCCCCTCTCTGTCTCTAGGTATTTTAAGGTGGTCCGGCCTTTTGGAGCCTTCTTCCTGCTGACTAAACGAGCTGCATACATCACCTCCATGACCACATGGGTCTTTCTCCTGACTCCGATGACAGCGTACTCCACTGTGCTGCTAAAAACCCTGAAATCTAACGGGTCTGAAGACATCTGTGAGGACCTCCAGAGTGATTCCGTCAAGCTGATCTATAGAACTCTTCACATCGGTGCTTCTGCCATCTTTCTGTTGGTCTTCTTCTCAATGCTTTTCAGTTACTACAGTGCCTCTCGCAGGGTGTTGCAGGCTCAGCAGAGACAGTCCACCTCCTTCAGCTCCAAGAAGCTTCAGAAGTCTAGGAGGAAAATGTTGGTTCTCATCTGCATCTTCTGCATTTGCTTCATTCCTTACCACCTGATCCGACTCCTGTATACGTTTCTGCAGCAGCTGGGCTCCTCGGACCGGGTGTTTTACTACCTCATGGAGTTCACCACCATTGTTTCAGTTCTTAATGTCTGCCTGGATCCGCTTGTTTACTTCGTCTTCTGCAAGGATTTTCGGGTTCATCTGAGGCTGAGCCTCAGGAGAGTCAGAATGGAGAATGAGGCCAGGAGGAGCAACGAGGAGCAGCTGAGGAGCATTAACCTTAGCCATAACGGGACCCTCAGCACATCATCACGGTCAACTGGTGAGGTTTAGCGTGTTAAAGATCAGAGGGTTCAGACTCAGAAAACTGATGGAAAACTCATTAAACTGTGCAATTTGTAGTCCTGAAAATGACCAAAACTGAAGCTTATTATGTTTTTGTTTATATGTAACATTGTTTTTCTTAGTTTGTTTTCAACCTTGTAATTAAAGGAATTAGAATCTTCCTGTTCACTTTTCAGCTGTCTTTAGCTGATCTTTAGTCCAGTCTTCAGTTTTTCTTTTCCTCCTTCACTTCCTTGGAGTCTTCCTTCTCCGAGACCAAACCTACAGCTTTCAGTAGCCTGAGGATGCATTCAGACAGGAATGCATCTACAGGAAGCAGCTGACTGTCTTTAAGGAGGAATCTCAGGCCCACTTGTTAAAAAAAACTATCCCAGGTTGATGAAAACTGCAAAGCAGACCGTACCAAGATTTATATTTTTCCCATTATGGAGACAATTCTTGAGAAGTTGTTAAGAAATCTATCCATCCATCCTCACTGATCCAGACTATGATAGCAACAGGCCCAGGAGGAAACTTCGGACATCCCTCTCCCCAGTGACATCCTCCAGCTCAATTTGGGGGATTCCAAGGCATCCCCAGGCCAAACAGGATATACAATACCTGCAAGAAAGTTTTTTCTCCTGGCGTCTCCTCTGAGTGGGGCTTACCTATACAACTTCCAAAAGGAGACACCATGGAGCCATCCTGAACTGACTCAATGTGAGAGGCAGCACATGACAGAGCTCCTCACTTTTTCTCTAATGCCTACTTCACAGGACAAGATTTTTATACCGATTTTTGGAAGGATTTTCTCCTTCCAACAATCTTAAATATGCCCTGATTATCGGGATGGCTCTGAACATATTTTTCTTAAGATTTTCCTGCCATTTGTGGAATGTAAAGAGTAATCTGATCCGACCTGAAATGGAGGATATTGAACATGTTGGATTGTCTTGGCCCAGATGGTATTCCACAAGGACAAATGAGAACACAGCCGGTTGAATGTGACAGCCAATCAGAAGGCGAGGTGATAGAAACATGGAGGGGAATCCTAACTACACCAAAGACAAAACAACTGCCAGAATATCTGGTGGATGTTGGAGACATCCACCAGACTCTTGAGTCCCAAAACCTCACTCAAGAGGTTTTGGGAGATTTCCCGTTTGACATCTGAATGTTGGTGAGTGAAATCAGTTTGTGTGGTATGTTATTCCTGCTGTGTGACTTCACACCACACAATGTAGGATCAGTCATGTTATACCAACAATTTTTATCATGAGCCCAGCCAGCATGCCTAGGTGGGACCCATGTGGGGACAAGGAGGGCAGACTATATGGGTCCCATATGGGTTTGTCCGCGGGTTCCACGATGGCCCCACATGGGTTTGCCCATGTAGGGCCACAGCCCACATGGGCAAACCCATGTGGGGCCATCATGGAACCCGCGGACAAACCCATATGGGACCCATATAGTCTGCCCTCCTTTTCCCCACATGGGGCCCACCTAGGCATGCTGGCTGGGAGGTCTCTAAGATTTTGAAAATCACCTGACAATTATAAAACTTTGCTCAGTCATATGGCTCAGAAGAAATACTCTCAGAATCAAATCACTCTCAGAAAAGCATTTTAAATATGAAACTGCACAGTTATATACAAGAGAAACTACAAAATAAAATGTAAGCACTTTGGTTCCCAAAACAAAATTAAGTTGGACGCAGGTTTTGTCTCTGGCTTTTCCAGTTTTCAGTGCATCTAAAATAAATGATAGATGTATTGCCTGCAACTCTAGGCTGAACCACTTAAAAGGGATGTTTATTTCTGGAAAGTAAAGCTTAAAATGATGTTTGTAAGAGGTGCTATGAACAATGTCTATGGGTGAGGTCATGTTGAAATCCAAGCTTATTAACT
>NW_015113077.1:428159-449378 GCF_001443285.1 Poecilia latipinna | reverse complement strand
TATATATATATATATATATACATATATATATATATATATATATATATGAGGAACACTTAATACCCTAGACATGTTATGCATAAGAAAAAAGCTGGAGCTATGAACTTTTTTTTCCTAAATTTTGAATTTGTTAGAAATTCTCTTAGATGTTTGACAGTCCATCTTAAATCAAATGACTTGTGCATTTTTTCATCCTGACAGTGAAGGTCAGCTATTTTAAGCATCTGTTTTTGTGGCTGCACTATGCATCACTAGCAGCAAGGGCATGTATATCAGTCTACTAAGGAATGACTAAACCTCTGACTCATTCTGCTTGTCTGACTGGCATATAATATGGTTGTGGAGTGACTCGTTTTCATGTGACAGACATCTTAAAAGTAATATTATTGAACTGTTTTCTAAATAGAACTGAAAGTCCGTGGCCCTGCATGGTATCCATACACCTTTTTTTTTTTCTTGTATTCTGACAGACCTTGAGAAAATGGCAAGTAATGGAGATAAGAAAAAAGTAACAGCAGGTTCCCATTGATTACTGAGTATTTTGTTCTGCAGAATTTTGCAATATAGGACTAAAAATTGGTAAGTGTATCAGCCTTTTTAAAAGTGAGTAAGATCACCACCATCATTACCCCTCAACACTTTTTTTGAAGTTTTACAATTTTACAAATTATTGTATCTTACAAAAAAGAAAGAAATAGAAAACTGTTGCCAAAAAAAAAGTCCTTTTTTTTTTTTGCCAGGAGAGGAAAAATCTGTTGCCAGGAGGATCATCTTAATTTTTTTGTTAGAGTTGACCCATATTTTGCAGTTGCCATGGTAATCAACTCAAAAAATCTCTAGCTGAATATTTGCATCAAGCACTTCTGTAAAGGCATGGTAACAACTGTTTGTTATGAAAAATGAAGAATGGCTTCATGTGATGTGACACAGAAATCAATCAATCAATCAAATTTTATTTGTATAGCACATTTCAGCAGCAAGGCATTTCAAGGTGCTTTACATAATTAAAGAAAAAAATAAATAAGAACAGCATGTGACATTGAATAAACAGTAAGAAAGAGAAAGAGATTTAAAAAAAAAAAAAAAAACATACTTTTGTTACGGAATTTAAGCACCTGTCGTCGCCGGACTCCGCCGTCCGTTTAACACGGGTATTATCCAGGTCCCGTCGCCTGACAGGACGGAATTTACAGATTTTTAGTTGAAATGCCATTTAAAAGAAATTAATGAAGATAAAAACATAAAAAACATTAAAAACATCAAAAACATTGTAGACATCAAAAACCCACACTCTAATCCTAATTTAGCCATCAGCAACTCTAAACAGGTGTGTTTTAAGTTGAGATTTAAAGGCACCCAGTGTTCAATAACAGATCTTTAATGGATTGTGGTGCTGCTGCTCGCGTTCTCACTAAAACCAGGAAGATAGAGCACAGAACACCAGTTTTAAAGTCCCTACACTGGCTCCCTGTAGCTCAAAGAACAGACTTTAAAATACTGTTGTCATTTTTACTGTTGTAGTTGAATACGGTTCTTGTTGTTGTTATTCAGACCTTTTATTTTATCCTTTGCACTGGATTAATATTCAGTGTGAAAGTAATGTGTATGGCTAAGGCACCAAGGTCATTTAGCATCCTGGAAGAAACAAGAAAGACCAAGCAGACAAGCAAACTGTGCATACATGCAGGAAATGTGGTTCAAAAGTCCAAACTGAACCATTACAATAATGGTCTTCAGATTTCATATGTTTTTGGTATAACAGCATAAATAGTTTGTTGACATATGGGTAGTATTTTTATCAGTTCATAACAGAACATTCTTTACAAAGGTTCTTATTGAGGGAGATGTTAACTGTTAAAGTATACCAGACCTCATTTGTCAAGTCTAATGACCCACCGAACTCTTTTTAACAACTTGAAATATTTGTTGCGTTTTTTTGCTGGTTTCCTTTCTATTTGCCAGAAAAATATATAAAATAATACTTTCAGAGGAAATTCAAAGTAGCTTTAGAAAAGAGCTTGCTTCTTTTTAATCTAATCCAAATAAAACTGTGTTGCTTCAATGACTTGTTAAAATGTAATCCACCACTCACTTCCTGACCTAGATATGCCATTGCACATTCCTTCAGAAGTTCATGGATGCTGACAGTATGAGATAACAGGACCAAATTGCAGCTCAAGCATTTTAATTGTTAAAATGAATGACTTGAGTTTTTAGTATGGAAAATAATTACATTTTCTTTTGTATTTTGCTTAATTATAAAGCAGTTCTTGGGAAGGCTCTGGAAAAAGTACAGTTGTCATGTTTTCAACAAAGTCTTCACACCAGTTAGATTTTTGACTATTTCCCCCACCAAAATTGTTGGCTACGCAGTCTTCTCACAGCACACACCCACACAAATGCAGAGAAGCACATTTACAAAGACAAACCAAAAGCACGACGACTCAAGACTTACCCAGGAAAGCTGATTTCGACATCAGAAAGCTTTACCTTGGGGTTATCTTTGGGATGGAATGAATTTGAGTCTGAATAGCGTCGAGCCAGAGGATTCATGAATGCAAAAGAAAGCGATTTGTATCAGCTACAGTCAGGGTTGAGAGGACCAATTCAGGTGTCTGATAGCTGCCAGCAGTTTTTGTGTTCCCCTTCGTTTCACACAAAAATGTGACAGGCCCCACCCCCTTCCCTCAAGGCCTTTATTGAAAAGCTAAATCTGGGAAGGAAAAGATTGGGGATGAAGGAGGGGAAGTCGAGGGGACGCGGGGTCTTTAGAGAGACATAAACCTCGCAACGCAGACGGCTTTTGCTCAATCCTTGCCCAGAGCAAGGTCCCCTTTCACCCACCAACCTCCTTCTTTAAAAGCCTGCAGACCTTTCCCTGTGCTCTTCCCATTTGCTGTATTTAGCCACTCCTTCCCCTGGGAAATTCATTCAGCTCAGTAGCAACAGCATTCATGCAGATACGACAGAGCTGAACAACTAAAAGTATTTCATTTACATGTGCTGGAAGGACACGACATAGGACACAAACTGTTTATGTTGTGTCCCTGTCTACCTGCTTTCAAAGTCTTGGGAGATGCTGCATGTATCAAAAAACATAATGTTGTCATTTCAGGTGAAAGAAGAATTGTTGACAGAAGAAAATATGAAATCACCATGTATTCTGCAATGCAATTTTTAAATAAAATAGCTTTATGTCATACCTGTGACAAGCGGTACAATGAAAAAGTGCTTGCCCTCCTGCCAGAGTTTTTTTTTTTTTTTTTTTCTATTTTCCCCTTTTGTCACACTTAAATATTTTAGATTTAAAAAAAAAAAAAAAACTATCCAAACTAATCTGGTCTTATGTGAAAATGTGAGTCCCTTCTAAATCTAATAACTGGCTGCAACTGCCGTGATGGTATTAACTAAAAAACAGATATTTTACATCACAATAGAGGAATTGTAGCTCAGTGTTCTTGGGATAATTTTTTTTTACGTTTTAGCTACACTGGAGTGTTTTTTCACTAAGAATGACTTGCGTAGCATCATGGCACAAATATATAATTACATATTTAAGTGTAGTTATGGTGGTGATTTTTTTTAAGTCCAAAAGATTTCATATCTGTTTCATTTAAATTGTACCTAAAAAAATAGCGATGATCAATGCATTTTGTTTGGTGAATTTAGGACTCAATTATGTTTTGACCATCAGAACCTTTTTTACTTGTTCACTGTCCCATGTGTGCTATTTATGCCTTCTGTTTTCCTTGTAGAATCATAAACACTGACCCTAAATGACACATGTGAAGCCTTCGGTGCTTTAAATATTCTGGGTTTATTTTTGACCTCATGGATGAGTCATCAGTGTGCTGTTGAGCAGTTTTGGTGGGCTGGCCATTCCTGGGAAGATTCACCATTAGGACATGTTTTCTTAATTTTCAGAGGCTGGCTCTCACTGTGGTTTGCTGGAGAGGACCTCAATAATTAATTTTTTACCCTTTGTAAGTCAGAGAGGTCAGTAACTTTGTTTCATATCTTCACTCTCTCAATTTCTTTGCAAATGTTTTTGATGAGTTGCTTATTGAGATGGTTTCGTCCACTCCATGCAGTTATATTTTGAGTGATTTTGCGATTTTACAGATCATTTAGTAATCCAGCCTGGCCCTGGTGTCTGAAATTGAACTCAGATGTCCAGAAAATTAGAAATTTCTTGTTGGGTGGGTTTGTTTTTGGATCTCTCCTTTCCCTTACAAAATGAAATCACCATTTTAAAACTGCTTTTTGTATTAACTCAGGCTATTTGTGCCTGATAATTAATTTTTTTTTTTTTTTATCTGAAACGCATTAATTGTGATAACAAAGCAAAATCAAGTATATATCGGGAGAAAATTCTTTTTCACAGCCAGGCCCAGACACAGACACACACACGCACACACACATGCTTCTCTGGTCAACATGGAGGAGGATTCTTGCTGCAGCTTTAATTAAGCAAAACCTCAATCTCCTTTGGGTAAGTTTTATTGCAGCGAGGGAGCAGGTAGAAGGTATTGTTATGTAAACATAATCATATTAAAGATTCATTCATTTTTATTTTAATAAAAAAAACTGCTTTAAAATAGTATAATATATCTAGACATTGTTTTTATTATTTATGTGTTTTTAAGATTTTTGGTATGAAGTTGTGTCTGTGTGTGTATTCCAAGTTTTTCTTCTTTAGACGAAAAACAGTCAAAATCTAATTATCAATTTACAGTTATTAAAAATGTAAAGATGTCAATAAAGTGACACCATTATATTAGATTACTAGTCCTTAATGTCTGCAGATCTGCTGATATATTACTTTGAAATTTATTTTCCCATAATTCAGAACTTGTTTCAAAAGTGTTGCCTCTCACTGACAAGAACAAACATGTTATACAATTATCATATAAGTAAATAGTAAAGTACTATAACGGTAAACAACAGCTCTGAATAGTGTAGAAAACACATAACTAGACATCTGGTGTGGTGTAAAGTCCTTTTCTTTCCCCTAGCAGAGCCACTCTCTATCCCTGTCATGTCTTCTTTCTTTGGCAAGTAAAACTCCAGCCTCATCTTTTCCTTAGAGGCTCTGGAATCTCACAGCCATACTCCCAGAAGCTCTGTCGACGCCAACATGCTTGTAGACACTGTGTCACTGTGATTTTTCAACCTGGTCTCAGTTCGTCTTCCTTTGTTCGTGCAGCACTCTGCTCAGAGCCAGCTGACATCAAGCAGAAATCAAGGATGAAACAAACTAGGAGAAATATGTTTCTGGAACATCTTGATTTGTCTGTTCGGTAATAATTATGCTTTTTGATGGGATTTTAATATCATTTTCACTGAAGATGAGATATGACAAACTTTAAATGATAAATCTTGTCTTTGTTCTTGAAAGTGTATTCTCCCTACTTGCTTTTTATGTTCAGTTATTAATTAAAGCTCAGCTCTCCACTGACTGACGGCTCTTTAGCCTCCACTGCTGATCATGACCTTTTTTTTTTTTAACAAGTTAAATGCTTGTTAAAAACATTTTCAGAAAAAAATACTTGTAAATCCTAACTGTGTCCACATGCTTGTCATCAATTTGTTCGTAGTGTTGGAATATTAAGAAAGCAAATTGAAGACAAGCACTTGAGCACAGTTAGGATTTTCTTTCACTAAAAATGTTTTATACTGAAAATGTTTTTAACCATCCATCCGTTTATCCATTTTTTTGTAGCCACTTATTCATGAAGTGTTGCAAGCGAGTTGTTGCGTATCTCAGGGTACAACCTAGACAAGGCCACCAGTCATAAAATATGTTCATCTAAATAAAAATAGTCATATCACATTCATATCAAAATACAATTAATTTTGATATGAATGTGGGCTTGAGTAGAATTGACTGATTTCATGTAAAGCATTTTTAAACCTGATATCATATCATCTGATATCATTTAATTTTATTAAGCAGATTTAAATACTAACTAATTTAGTTAATTTCACACTTTCATGAATGCATCATCTGCTCAATCTAAATAAAAAGAAATACTACAACTTTGAAATAACATTCACAAATGGCCATTGAGGTGTTCTGTGTAAAAACATACACATTTCAATGACCATTTACAGATGAATTATGGAATCCACAGTTTTTAATTACATTTATTTTGCATTCAGACAATAAATGTCAAATGTGACTCATTTTGCTTGCATCTTTTTTTTTTTTGTCCGTTTTACTGCGACATTTTCAACATGATTTTTCACTTAAACCCTGAGTTGCTTCAGTTCTACAATTGCAAAAGTTCCCTAATTAGCTGTAATCTCCTAGACTATAACTGATACTTTCATTGGTTGTCTTTGGTCTTTGTGAAATTTGCCTAGTCATGAAGCGATGACTCGGCTACGTTTTTCAGACACACCATTTAAAACTGTCCGTACTCCCGCAGTGACCTCTGGTTTCTGAGACGTTGCTCTTTGAGAGAGCAACGTGGGAGTTGCTTCCTCTTCTTGTGGGAGAAAATACTTGTATACGGTGCCAGCTCGTCACGCACATTCTCTCTCTATCCAGCTTCATATCTTAACTACCATCTCAGGCACTCGAAAAATCTTTGCTGTCAGATATGGACTCAGAGGTTACTGAAGGCTGTAGGGCATCTCAGCCACAGCATATGAAGAAGCTTCAAAAAGCAGCTGCACACAAAATTCCCTACTGGGCAAACCTGTTGATATTGATCTTCAGCTGAGAATACGGCCTTTTCACCGTCTCTGGCTTTAACTGATAAGAAAAAGGATATAAATAATTTCCCTCACTTTCTGCTATTTCTGTGAATCATTTCTGAAGCCACCAACATTGACAACTACTGCAATAAAACATTACATTATATGAGAAAACTTTTAATCAATAGCTCTTCAACCTGACAAACAGAGAAGACCATATACACAGAAATATCAATGCATTCTCCACTATGATCCTAAAATACCTTTGGAGTTATTTGTGTATGTTACCTTAAAGGAAGGAATCCTTTGTAGCAGCTTACAAATAAAAATTAAATGGAAATGAATGGATGGTGATGTTAGCATGGGAGCCCACTTAATTAAACCCTGAGTTGTTCTACTCATGTTGCAAAATTCACATTTTGTATTGATTGATTGTATTGATTGTTGATTGTTGACTATTGTGCCATCAGTCAGTGGCTGCTTGTCATGACCTTTTGAACTTTGTTTTGATTTTCACCTGGGTGTTGAGCTTGTATGTTGTGTTTCGGTGCATTCTGGTGATTTGGCATTAGTCCTGACGTGTTCCACTTTATGCTCCCAAAGCAGCTACATATTCAATAAATTTGACTCACCTGTTCATTGTTCCAGTTACATAGTTCTTTTCAGAAATTTGCTGGTCTGTCCTGTTTCCACCTCAATTGTCATTTCTCCCTGTCTCCATGCTACAATGTATAGATGTTTGGTTCATTAAAGTCACGTTATCATGACGTTACAAGATTCTTGACTATATTTGGGTCCTCCACAAATGCAGCTCATGACATTGCCAGTGTGGATTGTCACATAGAAAATAATGCATTAAAATGTCAATATCTATTACCCTTGAGGCCATGTTAGAGGCATATTAATATGTTTGGCTGGTTTTTCAACTATGGGTTGTCTCTGCTACATCAGTCTTGAACCCACAAGTCAAGAAATCTGTCAACACATCATTTGCCAATCATGCTAATAAATGAAAAAAAAAAAAAAAAAAGAACTAATAGCAGGCTATGTGGTGTCAGTACCTTCCCAGGCTTCACTTTAAGATACTAGTAGGCTGCTGAATGAGCCTAAGCTCCTGGAAATTGACCATAGTAACTCTTGTTACTCATTTTATTTCTCTACATAATCTGTACCAGGTGCCAGCCCTTTTCTTTAGAAAATAAGTATACATCCTGACCAGAGAGCATCTTAGAAATATCTGCCACTTACGTGGTCTTCTAGAAACCAATGCCTCCAAGATTGGGTATGACTTTGAGGTGTGTAAATCTTTCCAACTTCCACTCCAGCAGCATGTGAATGTAAGATTGTTTTTGCATGGAAAGCAGAATGTCCAAAATATTTTTAACTTGGGGTAAAAGGACTGGACGTCACGCTCGACAATGAGCTGCACTTTCTGCTTTGCTCAACTCGGTGCAGGGTAGCGCTGCTTTCCTGTTGTGCAACATACACCAGAATTCTTTCTGGCAGCCATTGCTTCTTAAAAGCAAGTAGCCTTACTGAAAAGGTAAACAGGAAGTTGCCATCTATAATAGATTGTTTATAAATGTGTCAGAAGAGTGGCATGAAGTGACTTAGAATCACAACACTTGAGATTTTAGCTAAATCTACTTCTTTAGGTTAAGACAGACATTTTGATGATATAAATAATTTACCACTGTATGTACTGTGTGGAAACATTTCCATCTGGTGAAACAGTATTAAAAAAAAATAAATAAAAACCATTTGTAAGTACATGTAGAGGTTTTAAAATTTGTCAAATTTGACGTTTGACATGTTTTTGAAACAAATATTTGTTTTCCATTTTAATTAGTACGATATATTATTACTCTATATGCTGTGTGAAACTCCTGCTTTCCCATGTTGCATTTCTTTTTTGTCTTTTGTTTTGCTGCAGGTACCACAACACATTTCACTGTGATGCATGTTCATGCAAGTCCAAACCTCAGATGGATAAATTATACAGCAATGTAATGTCTTTAAAATGGTCAGTGTTACTATTTAGACGTTTTTAAAATAGGACTGTGTCCATATTTTAGAATAAAACATGTTTAGATGTCTTGGGAGTTGTTTTGAAAGTTTGACAAAGTGTTCTAGCTGTACCTGAATGCAGCATGTGGAGCTAACTTGCATTAGATAGGATGTATGGAGTTGGGGGTCATTGGGTAATCCACATAGGTGCAACCAATTACTGCTGAAAGATGTGTTCTCTTGTATAAAGTTTGGTTTGGCCCAGCTTTTTCATTCCTATAGCCACATGAAAAACCTAAATGTTCCCAAATAGTAGACTTTTGTGATAGATGGGAGTTTTGTTTTGTTTAGGTGTCACTTTTTAAAGCTGTGCTAGTCTACATTGCATTCTGTACTTGGTTGTGCCATAAATTCTTTCCATCCATTTTGCATTTTTTCAAATATACCACCACACTGTATTTATTAGGTACACTTATGTACCGTACCAACAGGACTGTACTGGATATTTTTGGTACAGATATGTGTACCTTTACACCCCTGGTATCTGGACATAACAAAATCCCCATTCAACACTCTGAATGCTCTGTGGTCTATAAACATGTGGCATGTTTGTACTGAATGTTGGTCGCATGTTGCATGTCAATAGAAATTCAACAATTTAAAATGTATTTTTGAATTGAGGAACTGGCTTTTACACATTTGTGTGTTGGGTTTCAAAGACTACCAGATGCAGATGTAAGTAACTAGAGGCTTTTGCCATAAGCCATATTTTCTAACTTTTAAACTTCTGTCAGATTGCCAAAATCTTAAGGTTCAAGTTCAATATTTTTCATTGAACTTAATGGTAGCTCAGTCATCTTTAACATTTCTGGCTGTCAATCAAAAACTGTTACAGTGGGTTAATTGGATGGGACACCTCGTTTTGAGCAAGTGTATTCTACAAGATAAAAGGATGAGCTTTGAAGACTGGTGACCTTGTCAGCTGCAACAGCATCGAGTAAGAAATGATGGGCTGCGGTGGTTTGCTGGGGGTTATGGATTCTCATAGCTCAATTGAAGACACTGCTTATTCATGCTGCATGTGTGTGTGTGTGTGTGTGTGTGTGTGTGTCCGTGTGTGTGTGTATTTGGCTGCCCTTGTTCCTTGGTTTGTGCTCCATGTGTCTCATGGAAGCAATTTGGCTTGAATGTGTATGTGCCTTTGTGTTTTTCTGAGCTCCTGGTCTGCAGAGGGAAGGCTGATCAGACCTCAAGAATATCCTATGTGACAACACATCAAGCCCAGCCTCCCTCTCTCCTGACATTCCCCTCTCATTACCGCTGCAATTCTTTGAGTGTTCATTCATTGTTTTTTGTTCAAGTCCCTGTCTCGAAAAAGATGATGTGACAGCCCATGAGCTCTGAGAATTTAGAGTGCAACTAAAAGAGATGGAGAAAATCAATGTAGGAAAACAAACAAAACACAAAAAGAACAAAATGCAAACCTAAGAGAAAATATCATATGTCTGAGGTATGTATTCTGTCTGCTGTAAAGAAATGGGTGCTGCAAATAATCACTTTTATCCTATGATGAAATTATTGCAAAAAGTAAGAAATCTATTGCAAGGATGCAAATTAGTTAGAAATATCAACAGTCTTTATTTCTATTAAGGAAACTTGATATGCTAAAATACCATAAACCTAGTACCCCAGTCTTAAAGAGACATTGGTGTGTCAACAGTTGTTGGTCAAAACAATTATTGTTCTGCCTCAAAATCTTTTTTTTTCTTTTTGATACAATTGTGTGTTCCTGTTTCCAGCCATTGCAATCACCATATAAAATATTTACATGAACAAAGGGCCCTGATCTTTCCCCTGATTAATGAAATGATTCAGGAATTGTAACAGTTTTCTCCATGTTGTAACCATACCTCTCTGAGTGCTAGCATTTTTGCTAAATTAGATTTCAGAACCGTATCAAGGATTATGAGTTCAGCTTGTGCTAGAATGGCTGACATAGATGCTGATTGGAGAACTCTTGTTTTTATTTCTAACTGAAGGCAAAGTGATGCCTTGCTCACTGCCCAGCGGTGTATGACACATTCTGAATTGTACTTAAAATTATGTTGTGATTGTTAGCACTGTAAACTTTGGAGTAAGTACTTTTCAGCAAAATCATAAGTGCACAGATTTGGCTCTTTATTTTTTCTAAGTGAATGCATCGAAGTTCTGTGCTGCGCTTGCTGTTCGTTCAGGTCCCCCTACGGCAACATCAGCTCTCCTTTATGAAAGCGCACCAGCCACTGTAGATCACAGTGAAACCAATTACAGAGGTGAATCAAAGGGAGCTCAGATTAAGCTTGCATAAATTCAGATTAAGGGTACTTCAAACTTAGTTTTACATCACAGATATGTTATCAGAAGATACAAATGCATTTTTAATTACAATTAACAGAATTATGATATGTGCTTAGATCCTTTTTTTAGTGTTGTTGATTTTGTTTTTCATCACCCTGGCATTCTGTGTTAGAAGCCCTTTCAGCCTGTCTTGTAATGGTGAACATAAAATATGCAGCAGTACCAAAGCTAAAACATTAGGAGCTTGGATCTTTCCTCTCTTATAAATTATTCTCATCACCTCGGCTTCTGTGATTCAGTTATGATCAAATTGAGCTGCAGCCACATGCAAGGTGATAATGGCAAAGATCAGCAAAGAGATATGCCTGATATGAGAAGGTGCTGCAGATAAATGCCTATTGATCCACAGAAGCTTCCACTGGGTAGCTTTACAATAACCTACTGACAAAATATAGAGATGGAGCCTTAACATAATGAAAGCAAAGGAGCACAGAATGTGGACGGGAAAGCAACACTTTTCACATTTGTTGGTGCTCAACAGCAGGATGGTTTGCATAAGTCAGTGGTGCCCAAAGTCAGTCCTCAAGGCCCGAGGTCCTGCAGGTTTTACTTCACCTTCAGGCCTTAGCTTTAAGTTGTGCTACAAAAGACAGAGACATTGCATTTATTTTGCCACAACAAAGGATGTTTATCTGGATTCTGAGATGATGATTTGGATATTTTAATTGCTTGAAGCCAGTTGAACTTTGCAGGCAGGCATGAGTTACTGTTTTTACGTTTTTCAGCTCAGCTAAATAACCACATTCAAGCCAGATGTACAGCTGTAATTAAAGCCTCATAAAGCCAATTATGCACTCTAGCTATGTAGAGGAAGGGAAGAAAAGGACTAAAAAAGAATAATGTGATTTCTCATCAGGAAATCAGTTTTTATATCCATTTTCCCTGAAAGATAAATTATCTTCCGTGGCAAAGCAGCAGCTCAATCCTCACTGTATTATTTTAAAGAACAGCTTCTTTCTTGTTCTTCCTTCTTCTGCTCATGATGTCACCCATGTTTTCCTTTATCTCCGATCCTTCTGGGGGCAACTTCTGACTGAGACCATTGTTGTTCCCATCGGCACTCGGTACAGATGACTAAATATACTTTACAAAAGCTATGCAGTGGACTGGACAGGATCACATACTACGAGGAATGAATAAGACAATACTTGCAGGTGTACAAGCTGTCTTTTCATGCAACTTTAAATACATAATTTGATATCAAAGACACAAACCTTTTGAAGACTTTCTGGAAAAACCTATGCTAAAGTTGTTTGATTCAAGTTGATCCCAAGATATTCCAAGGGAATGGTTCTATAGCCCAGCCGAAAGAGCCAATTAGGTTTATTGATTTTTTTTTGTGGCCACAACTCAAACTTATTTTAAAATATTTCATTAACCTCACTCTTCAGCCTCAGTCAGTATTTTTAAAATACACTTACTTCAATTTTGCTGATATTATAAGCAGATTTGTAATAGTTTGATATTCCTCTCACCAAAATATATCAACATTTACTGTAGCTTTATGACATTCTTTACTTTGTTTTTATTGTTTGTTTTCACTGATTGACTCTGCTCTCTAAAAAGCCATTCACAACAGCAGGTGCAGGATTTATAAAAGTGAATTAATCCAGGAGGGTTTGATTGGGTGCAAAGTGGTAATATCATTGGATTAAGAGGGACTCAGAAGAGATCTGAGCTGATATTGAGTTGCAGTGCCAGAGCAGCAAAGCAATTCTGACAGCTCCTCTAGAAGAATAAATTGTCAGGAATGAGAATACATTGGTATTGAATTTTTATGAAGACCTTCAGAGGAGTGCAATTACGACATCTTATTTTTTTTGTGTAACCAATTGGATGGGGACTGAATTTATTCACCAACTAAAAGAGCAAAAATGTTACTGATTACCAAGTTGTGTAATACAATAGTTCAAGATCTAACATAGCACATCATGATTTCAATTTAGTTTAACATACTTTTTTGATTGACTTTATCCCTAAAGGAAGATTGTTTTGCTTTTTCTCTCTGTACCTTAAAACTATAAGCAAAACAAGAAATTGTCATTTCATGGTCTTATAATTTAAGCTCTATGAATTTGAGTGAGTTCATAGTATTTTTCTGACAAAATGTCATTTCTTTTTATGAAAGGTGGGCTTTAACATTTGTACATTTGCACTGTTACCTGCCATTTAGCGAAGCATCCAGTTTTCCCCCAGAACCATTTCTATAGTTTTTGCCATGATACAGACTGTTTATATTTCATAATGAATCTTTCTAAACAATTATACATTGATAAAAAGTGTGTCATTTCAACCAATTCACCAAATGTTTTGATTGATGATAATGCTACCTTAATTTCCTGTGCAGATTTCAGATATACATATATATTTAATGTTATTTGGCCTAACAACTGAGAAGTTCTGATTTTTTTGTTAGTCATCTATGTTCTGTTATGAGATGCACTTGGGTGAGATACTTGATCCAAGTGGAAGCTTGTGGTTGAATGATTGCCAAGGGTTTGGTGTTGTGTGGGAAACAGAGAAAGCAGTGGATATTCATGACAAAATTGTAAGATTTGACATGCAGTGTTATAAGCTGGAGCTTGGTGCTCTTTGATATGCAACAGGTGCTTCTTTTCAGCATGAAGGGCACGCTGATGGCTCCACCTCACACCACCTGTAAGCATGACAACACAGAGGAGGGAGAGGGAAAAACACACTGGGGAGAAGAAGGGCAGAAAACGAACCGGATTCCCAAAAATATTCCTTCTACTGCAGGTGGAAATTTGGGAAACTGTCTGTGACCTCGAAAATTTTAAACAGAGTTGTTTAGTCTTCAAAGAGAAATTTTAAAACACAACTAAGTCATGAGTTTGATACGCTGCACAAGGAGGGGTGGTAAAATGAGATCAATACTCATAAATGCGTTTGTCCGTGACCTGAATTCATGTCAGTCATGAGATATCAAAGCCCAGGGATTACACATGTTGAAGCTGAATTAAGTACTAAATTAACTGAAGTCCTCAATCTTTAGCCATTTACCTTTCAATTAATTTGAAAATCCTGAGTCACAAAAGGTCAAAATAATTACATTTCCATAAAAGTCATGCCTGCTTTGTTTCACTCAAAATAAAATGTCTGCACAAGGAATTACAATGACATCTGGTTTTATTTTTTAATTTATTTACTTAATACGGGCAATACAAACACATCAGTGTAAACCACAGTAAATGTGGTTTACATCCTGCCAAAAAACAAAAACAACCAAAAAGTGCTATGATTCTTATCTTTTCAGTAAAAGCTTTTGTTGTTTTCTCTGATTATAAAGACAACTAACATTGGAGATGAAGGACTTAATAAAGTAAAAAAATATATATGAATGAGGCCACCACCCTATCCCATCTGTAGAGTACAGTTAATGAAGAATTCGATTCACTTGCATCTGCATCTTCTTTCTGTCTTTCCAAGTTGGAGGGTTGTGCTTTTCCCATCAGCAAAATGAAGGTGAAGGCTCGGCCTCCAGGCAAATCTGATGTGTTGGATTTCAATGAGGGTTCTCCAGAGGCCAAAGTCGATGAATAACCTCAGTAGAGCAATCGCTTGAACTGACAGGAAATGCCTGGGAGCAGAATAACTGCAGAGTCGATGCAATCAACTCACAAAATCCCACTTTTACGTCGGTTTTGTTGTTGTTTTGTCAACACTTAAGGAGCCGAAACAGAACTTAGGTGTCAGACTGTTGGAAGGTAAAAGCTGCAATGAAAATAGTTAAAGACACAATATTTCAGCAAACAAAGTTCAATACCGTTTTTTTTTTTTTTTATCAGGATGAGTTAAGACAGATGCCGAATGGTCTTTGGGGAGAATGACATTTGCAAACACTCTTATTTTTCTGTCGCTGGCACATAAACCATCCAAAAATTATGATTGGTGTATTTCTTCTAAATAGACAGAATATATTTACCTTAAAGAAAATAAAACTAACTGAGCAACAGTATGTCTTAGGGAAAATGTTTTAAATGTGTATGATATTTTTGTGCATTGATTGAAATGTCTTGAGGTGATTCATTCTGTTTACCAATATGTCCTTGAGTATTTCTGGGTGCCAAAAAATATTCTGTCTGTCAGGCAGAATATTTTTTGGTACTCAGAAATACTCAAGGACATATTAGTAAAAAGATCTTACCTGGTGTATAAAAGCAAGATATGTGTGAATGCTATTCACTGAATAGTGTAATGACCACACCTACTCACCATAACTTTCCTTATTCATGAAACATTTGAAGAGATTTTGATTGGATGAATATTCAATCTAATGGCTCATTGGAGGTGCATTTAAGGTGTTGAATTTATTTTTCATTACATTAAACTTTAATACATCTTATTTGCGTAGGAGTGTATTTATATGGCATACTCAGCCCCTAGCCTTTTCTATATCCTCTTATAGTCTCATATTTTGTGCCAATAAAAGAAAATAAAAAGATAAAATTTCAGGCAGAGATGTGCATGTTAGAATTATGGTCGGAAAATTTGCAGATAAATTAAAAATGAATTTGACACATTTAAATTTTATTCCACCTGTATTTTTTTTTATATTCCAGGTAATTATATTTGGACATGTTTCACTCATTAATAAAGTACTAGACCACATTGATTGATTAAATGCATGCCTGTTCAAATGTCAAACATACTGTAATATTCAATGAACTAAACTATAAGTTTCTTTAAGTTTCATTTGTCAGATTAAAAGTACGTATTGAAAATAATGTCTAAGCAAGTGTAAACATGCTCTTTATTAAGTCCACATTTCTGTTTCTAGAAAAAGCTTTTCAATTGGTCTGATGTAATCTTTTCAGAAATGTTATAGTTTTAAACGTTATGTTTTACTAACTTCAAGTCTAAAATCAACATAATTAACAAAAATAAAGGCTTTGAAACATCCATCTGTGTAAAATTAATCTTTATAAATTATTTTACTAATGATAAAGTTCCTAAAATGAATTATCCTATGGTTGTTTTTTTCTTTTCTTTTCTTTCTTTACCTCTTTCAATTTTTATCTCAGATTCTGTGTCTTTTATGACGTTTGACCTGAATTCAATTGAATTTTTTTAGTAATATTCTAACATACTGAATGGGTCTTTGGATCAGGCTCTAACTTTTTAAAATCAGGGAACAGTTGTGTACAAAGAGTAAACAAGTGTAAGTGAGATCTGGATTCACATTTAACTTTTCTATACTGACACACTAAGAGAAATGTAATGCAACCTCTGCAATGTTCTAAAATTACACACATGCAACATATTTATCATATTTATTATTAAGTAACTCCTGCATATTTATTGTAGTTTTTTTTCATTTAGGGGTCTAAGGGTAAGGGGGTATATTGGTACTTATTCACCAGACTTTAGGTTTAATAAAAAAATGAAAAGATTTTTTTATGTTACATTTCCCTTTAAGATCAACACAAAGTCGTGGAAAATGCTTCATCCAAATAAAACTAATTTAAATGTCACATTCTAATGTGTTAAAGAAAGAAAAAAAAGTGTAAGTGGTATGAATACTTTTACTCGGTACCAAAGGTTTTATCAAATAATTGTAGAAAATGAGTTAGTGCATTTTTTTTCTCCCTGCTCTGGCTTCCCACCCTGCTTCTGTTTTCTTTTGTAAAAGCTGTCCATGGGCTCTGACCCAGGTAGGAAGAGAACAAAAGAGGTCAGAGAGCTTTTAAACCTCAAGACACACAGCAAATTGTGGCTTTTGTGTACAGCTACCTTTACACGAGGACCAGTACAATCAATCTGCAGTATTACAGTTGTTCCATAGTTTCTAACTGTAGGCTACATTGTTCCTCTGGTTTATTTTCTCCAGTGTATACTCTCCTACAGATGCATTGACTAACATTCTTTTTTGTTTTTTGGTTAATTAAAAGCAGCCTTTTTACTTTAAGTGACTGCTACACTGTGAGACAAAGTGTTTCTGACATTCTTAACCATTTTAATTTGGCTTGCTTGGAAATTAAAGTCAAAACAAAATCTAAAGTTCTACTTTTGAACTGCTAGTGTCTCCAGTGACCAGTAGCAAACATTTACATGAAGGATGCATACTGCAAAACCGATTAAAGGCATTCCACCCTCAGTTGTGGAAAGGGATTGCATGACTCACCACTCAAATCCCATGCAAAAGACTCATTTTGGAAGTAGCCAAATTCTGTTTTGCATACTCAAGTTTACCTATGATGACTGCGACCAACAATCCAAACAAACAATGCATATGGCACCCACATTATGAATTACAACAGAGCTTAAGTAGGGTTCTTCATGTTGATGAATGATGATCAGCTCTGTCACCTCATGATAAGTAGGCCTCTGGTTCTGCTCTCCTGGGACTTATGTTAGATTAGCTTTAGGAGTTTAAAAGAAAAACACCAGTGCTCTGTTGTTGTGGATCTCTGCAAGTTTTTGTGTCTGCAGGCAGGGGATATTTAATATTTTTTGCAGGGGAAGGAATTTTGCTAAATTTGGCAACAGAAAATGTGTCATTAATTGTGGTTTGTGGGAGATGGTGAGGAATGAATGCAGAGACCCAGGTGGTGAAGGAAATGATGATGATTTTAATGATGAAAAAGTCTAAACAGTCCAACACAGGCGGCACGGCAGAGAGTTTAGCGCACAGCTATTTACCGGTAGCAACTGATAACAGAGGACTGAAAACGAGAGCTAACGCTAACCAAGACTTAACAGTTCGACTGGAGAGCAGAACATGAGACAACAACAACAACTGATGTACACACGACAAGGATCAGACAAGAGACAAAGACAACAGGTGGGACTAAATACACTGGGAGGGTAATCAAAGAAATGAGACACAGCTGGGAACAATCAACAAGGAAGACAGACTCACAGGGGAACAGACTAATAAACACAGAAAAACCTCAAAATAAATACACAGAAACACAGATCATGACAAAAAGATGTAATCTAACAAATCAGTATTTTTTTTCAAAGGTTTTCACACTTTTTTCTACAACAAACAAGAAATCTTGAGCTACTGCAGATGAAGACACGTGGGTGTAAACGTGCAGCATCTTTCTTGTTGACTGTTGTTTTCAGTTTACTACTGTCCAATATATTTGTTATAGCATTTTCTTCCTGTTATGACCCTGACCATAGCTTGTTTTTTTGTCTTTAGGTCCACGTTTGTCTGTTCTCGTCTCCAGAGAGGATGTTTGTGTCTCACTCTTTAGGATCATGTTTTGCTGTGAGGAATTGTCAGTTGCTGATTGAGAAGTCGCTATCATACCACTGTTTAAAAATAGATGTGGATTCCAGCGTTAGGCAGGAGCTTTTGACAAGATTTCACTTGCTCAGCCATCAGACTTTTTTATTAAAGGTACTTGTTGCTTTCTATGGGATTTCTGATTTTTAAGTAATGTGAACATTTATGTTTTAGATGTTGTAACTTGAATATGGGTTATTAAAGTAGTGTGGTTGTGTTGCCATTTTATTTATTTATTTATTATTATTATTTTTTTTTTTTTTACAATTTTTCTCTTTTTCCCCTCAGTTTAGGAAATTAGATGCTATTGTCTTATGGTACTTATGGGAAAGTTTGTTTGTTTGCTTATTGTTTTGACCATTGTTCAACCTGAAGTTATTATCTGACTATTTTATATTTTTCTTACACGACACAGTTGTTTTTGGATTGTAATTCTGGGACTCAGGAACATTTCACTTTGGGCCTGAGCATAACATTTAATGAGGGGATCATCTGCTTTTCCACTCCTGGTTTGCTGGATCATGGTTGACAAATCTTTGCATGTCTTAAAATCTGTCATTACAAAAATAATATCTTAGAATCATTTCATTTTTTTATTCTATCTTCAATTTTAATGTTAAGTAAACTTATTTGGCTCCTTGATAATATAACTGCACTTTTTGTCTTTTGCAGATGGTCTTCAATTTCAAAAAATGGATAAGGTGACCATGTAAGGCATTTCTATTTATAGGATATTTTTCTCGGTCTGTGGTTAATCATACCACTAACCTTTCAGAAAATGTAGTCAAAAATAATGTTTTACAATTAAACGTAGCACCATAAAAAATAAACTATGCACATGACAGTTTGTTACTATGACAACACTACCTTTAATAGTCATATTATTCACTTAAAATTAGGTTAATTTTTAAGTGAATAAAAATTATTCACTTAAAAATAATTAAGTGAATTAATTAATATTAAGTGAATATTAATTATTATTAATATTATTCACTCAATAATTGCAGAAGCTGACTTCTGCAATTTGAAAACAAATCCAATCACAAATATGTCACAGCAGTTTATGTTGTGATTTATTATTGCATCTTTAATAAGATGCAATAAATTGCATCTTATTAAAAATGCTAACACTGCACTGAGCAATCTGGAAATTTAGATTCTATTTTTTTGTTCTTGCAAAGTATAATGTTCCACACATCTGGCTACTTTGTATGCACAATTCAAAGCATTTATAAAACATGTACAGCACACAGCTCATTTTAATTACAGTGTACTTAAAAACCTTCTTAAGCAGAAATGAACTTGGCTCGTGAACCCACTCCAACGAAATGATAATTAATGAGACTGGGCTTAATGGAGTTACTCCAACATGTATCTCAATGTCAAATGCGAGAAGCAGCCCAGATATGGTAAAACTGTAATAAACAAAATGTATTTTTTTAGCATTAAGATTAATTTTTTATTTTTATTTTCTACAAAAATATGGAACATAAAATAGGCTGTGTATGTACAGTGCTATAGGAAAATAACAGCACTTTGGTTTACTGATCCAAACCACTGCAACCTCAAGAAAAGAATGTTCCTATTCAGAATAAGGCATCTTTAATGTTGAATAATTAATGAAGATGGGATTTGAATCACAGACAAGCGACCTCTTTTTTGCCACCCTTATGAAGCTGCGAATGGCTGTTTAAATCCATCCAACCTTCATGTATGAGGCTATTTCAAAGAGTTTTGTAATTTCCCACATTTCACAAAAGTATAATTCAATGGTTGTACAGTAAAACATATAATAACAAAACCAGAAAACTCATCTACAATTAAGATCCCATTTTATTTCAAAGCTGGAGATACAACCAATGATTATCAGTGCACTGTCATTGGTGCTGAAAATACTTGGGAAATTCCTTTGCTATAATTATGTTTTCAAAGGGGCTCTTCTTATAAAAAGTGATAACCCAGACAACACATTTGTATGTATTTTTATGGAACAACTGCATAAAGCTTCCACAACTGAATATTACTCATTGATTTGACCGAAAACAAGCTGCTTTAATTATTTAAATGTGCTGTCAATATGAACATTAATACATTTTTCTCTCCAAATATTTTAGGGTTAAATGGCATCTACTCTTCCAATGCTTCCCACATTTAGAAAGGTTCTGCAGCTTTAAACCAATTTTATCCTGTGAGATCAAAGGAAAAATTGTTGCCGACTCCTGGCCTTGTCAGAGCGCGGCCAGGACAAAAGCTGACATCTGCAATTTGAAAACAAATCCAATCACAAATATGTCACAGCAGTTTATGTTGTGATTTACAAGAAAGTTGATCACAGATTGAAGTCTGTAAAATGTGACCATCTCATTTACAAGACACAGTGCACATTGATCTGAGACTAAAAAAATGTTATTTATTTTGTATGTTCATTTAAAAAAAATAACTTAACAAGAGTTATGTGAAAATAAAAATGTATGCAGTTTCTGAATCTGCATGACAAGATACATTTTAGGTGAATCATAACAAAAGGTTTTTAAAGCATTTTCTGTGCTGGATATCGACGGCTCCTAGTTAAGTCCAGTATTGTAAGAGGTAAAGAGCAGATTTGATGCAGAGTTTCTCAGTTAGTCCCACAGCTCCCAGAACTGCTGTTTTTCCACCAAACCAGGTGCTTAATTGTGCTCAACTGTCATCCCAGGTCATATTCAATCTCTACAAACAGAGGATTGTCTGACAGGGTTGGAGCCTTTAGAGCTTACAACTCCAAGGGCCGAAAGCTACCTCCAGAATATTTTAATAGGAAGGTGAAAGTCTTCCTCTCAAATTTTCTTAGACTTTCAGAGAATCACATATATATATAT
>NW_015113077.1:420893-424858 GCF_001443285.1 Poecilia latipinna | reverse complement strand
TTTTTTTTGCTTAAAATATATTAGATAACAGTTTTTGTGAATACATACTGTTTCGGTTGTAATGAACAAAGATGTCTGATCCACTAAATCTGTGCAGCTCCTTCATGTCTGAGGAAACAAAACTTTGTAATTCACAAACGTATTCTCCTAAAAGTGCTGCAAAGTGAAGCATTTCTACATGCTGACAGTTTGCCTACGTTTTAAGGCATGTACTCAGAATTACCACCAGTAAATCTTCAGGATTGATAAGCATTTATATGCATTACAGCTCAGTTAAAAATCATTAAATATGCAAAGACCAGCACTACTTAATAGGCTTTATTTAATTTCATCCTTGCGTCAAATTGGTGGACATTGTTTCGTATGTTTTACCAGACAAATATATCATGAGAGACCTGTTTATGTTCAAAATGCAAACATGAAAATCATTGAATAAGATATCAACATACCCTTCATACGCTCTCCATATCAGGCAATCTAATTGGAGAAATCAGGAAGGAAAAACACAGGATTCATTGATGTTCAAACCAAAGAAATTAGGGCTTCAATTAACATTTGATCTTTTTTGATCATTGTGTGGATTGGGTAAAACCTCTTCACAATAATTTACTATAGCAACCAATAAGTGTAATTTTTTCTCATGTCCTGAAAAAAACGTGTATCACACATAAAAAAAAAAAAAAAAACTCTGCTGAACTTGAAAAGCATCTTGTAAACCAAGGCGTGTTTTGAGGTCAACACCTATAAGCACATAGATGTTTAGTGAAAGAGAATTAACTGACTTCTGAATGGAGCGACACAGCAGTCCACCTAATGTAACCTTCACCATGTGTGTCTTTTCTAGCAAAAAAGTGTTGACATTATGCTTGATTATATAAGGGGAAACAATTTTAAAAGTAAGATCACATGCTTTAGCGTCATTGCATCAGTGCACAGCGGTTTTGTGCTTCCTTGGGCAATTCCATGATGACTGCTCTGATATCTTATTCTGTCAGTAAGATAATGGCTCCCGGGACTTTTCAGTCGGTAGGTATACATACCTCTATTTATTTCACAGCACTCAAGCGCAGGAGCTCTCAACAGGTGATAAAAGACTTGTGGAGGAATCCTGCTAGCGTAAGCCCTTTAGGCATCGCTGTTAATAAGACTAGACATCACCTGCATGTTTGGAATACAAAAGTACTTGCTCCATTAAGTTGCTTTCGGTTGGTGGTCAGCACTAGGGTGCATTCTGGACATAAAACTGTGAATGTGCATGCTTTTGAAAGACAGAAATAAGGCAAACAAGTTAAGATATTTTTAACACTTTCACATAATGCAAAAGACGTTTTACCCGAAAAAAGTGGTTTGATGATGATAAAATGCGCAGAGCACAATTAAAAAGAAAATAATACTGATACAATTTGGAGTATAAAGATTATTATTTATTTCACAGATGGTTAGTAAAGTGGGAAACACAAATTTAGTGCCTGCAGTAAAACATTAGCCAATCTACCAGAATGTTGAGAGAAAAGATAAAATGGACTTTTAGCTGAATGTCCAACGCTTTGCAGCTTTTTACTGCTCACACGTTGCATTTTATTGTTACACTTTAATGGCCAATAACATAAAAACTATGGGAACTCTTAATTTTGAATACTTGGTTATGTTGGGCTAAACAGTGCATAATGCTTGAGGCTGAAGTAAGGACATCAAAATATTGCAGATTTTACTGCTGTATTAATGGGTTTATGAGACATCAAGAGACACATTTTATATCACAAACTTCACCAACTGTGCACTGCTCAGTTGTTGCTGACCAGATTAATTTACATACTAAGCATCCACAGCACCACCTGTTTTAAGATATTACAATTGTTTTCATTTGGGACAAGCTGTAAATATTTCCTGTTATGTACAGAATAATCGTCTGCTTTAAAGAAACAGAAATATAGATAGTGTTTGGGCTGTTTTGAATAATTCACCGTCCAACTCAGACTTCCAAATTGACTGTTTGCCTTATTGAAGCACTGAATGATTTATGGGATGCACTATGCTTCTCTCCGCAAGTAAAACTGTAACCCACCTATTAAGTGCTGTTATGTGTGATTTAACACTCAAATTACTCAGTTGTCAGTAATGTTAGAAAATTTTAATTTAAAGAGTAAGTCCTGTTGTAGATAATAATTATACCCGGGCAATCTCCACCAATTTGGGGATCCTGGAGAGCGTGGATTCAGAGTGAGCTTTTCTTTTATTGCCTCACCACAATTAATAAAAAATAATAATCTCTGAAAAAGTGTGGGAAGGGAACTTCTAATAGCTTACCGTTAAGCAGAGCTAATACTTCCTGTTGCCGTTTATTAATCACTGGGTACTTCTGCCTCTAAATAATGTGTTCTTAATGGCTTTGGAATATGAGACTCCCAGGCAAATGCATCAAAAAACAAACTCAGCAAAAACTCAGGGAAGGTGACAAATTGGTGTAAAAAGAAGAACTTGCAGAATGCTTTTTAGTTTTTAAATTCTCAGTTTAATAGTTTAATTCAGTGCCATGGAGGCTGGGGAGCCTTTTGACATCAACAAATAAGAAAGCATTTTAAAATTTGTTAAATGCGCGTTAGTTACGGTAGGTAATTATTTTCAGCATGCCTGAAAATAAGGAGTTATTCAACAAGCATATAAAATATATCTATTTAAAGTGAATGGTCTTCTTTTCCCCTCGAGTTCAGATTCCTTCTTCTAAAGTTTTAGTAACTAATTGGTGTAGTGAAGATCACAGTGAAACTGGGGAAGATAGAAGATGAAGCATGTCCTTAAAAAACTTTTCCTAAGCCCAAGTCCCTGAACCGAAGTAGAGAAACAGAATTGGAAGCTTGTGGCCTGTGGAAGATGGATGCTATGGATTTGTACCATACAATTGGCTGTGTTAAACCACTAGGGTGACCATTCATGTGTTCAATTTGCAGCAGCATCTAGGATTCCTTGGGAGCTGCAGTGGGAAAGTTGTGTAGTGCAATTTAGATGAGAACAATAAAGGATCATTCACATTTGGGTCTGCCGACAAAGTGCCTGTTTATAAAAGTTCTTCAACTGATTTGCAATTAGAAGCAATCACAATAGATGTTTTCTACTGTTTAATGTAATGCTGTTTCTTTTCAAAGCACATTAGAATTTTAAAATGCCATTTTAGAGCTTTTTATTAAAATTGAAATATAGTCAAATGATTTTCCCATTGTCACTATCTCACCATCATGTTGGTTCCCTTCATGACAGGTCGGCCCTACAACCTTGATAACAATAGGAGCTTTATGATCAGTAAAGGTTTAAATGCCCCATTTTAATTTTTTGTACCAGTGTCACTACAATAAGCACTATTTTGTCATTTTGTTGAAGGTTGCATATTCCTAAAACATTGATGGAGGTGCAGTTCCTCCACCTGAATCTACCGCTCAAATACATTTTGGAGAAAATTGACCTATTCAAAAACATTTTGAGCATTCTGAAAATGGTTCATTCATTCTTTCCTGAGTGTGAATGCCTTTCACTCCATTTAGATGAATAATATTCACTGTGCTGCATCAGAGGATAGAAAATTAAATTATAGTGTTATCTGGGAAAGTCACGGCTCTGAGCGCTGTCTCTATCTCCCTGTATGCTCTTTCTACTCTTCCTCTTTTCACTGTGACTCAGCTTTACTCTAAGAAACTGGGCTGAGCTTAGTGCAAATAAATAATAAGGTTTCATACAACAATATCATACTTTATTTTAGTGTTTGCATATTTGTACAGATGAAATGAACATAAATAGTTTGATTAAAGCTGAACCAATTTAGTATTTTATGCACCATACATCCTTGTAATTTTTTTTAAAATAGTACATTGAAGAGCGATAAAGAGATGGGTCAGTTGTTTATTAAAGGATATCTGGTAACACTTTATTTGAAGGGGGGTGAATAAGACTGACATGACACTGTCATAAACATG
>NW_015113077.1:414286-416908 GCF_001443285.1 Poecilia latipinna | reverse complement strand
TGTCTGAAATGCTGTCAATCTTATGTCCATTGTTGTTCTGCCAAAAGAGGCATAAAAAATATTCAGTGTGTACATATCCGTCATCATCACAAGAAAGTAATGAGTGACAGTCTATCTATCCAGCATCACCCATGAAATCCAACGAGTGAAGCATAAAATTAAAATGAAGAGCTGATCTGTATTGTGATGGCTCATTTCCTTATTCCACATCCCCGCATTAATTCTAATTATACCCAAGCTGTCCCAACTTCCTTTTAAAGCAGGACAATATGTTTGTTGGCAGTCAATACCATCACATTTGGACTGTGTGTGAATAATAGAGCGGCAGCAATTGACAGAAATAAGACATCAATAAATAAACATTAGCATGTTTATTTAGGTAAGCAAGCATAAATTCTTGCTCACCTGTCTGAAATGCTGTCAATCTTATGTCCATTGTTGTTCTGCCAAAAGAGGCATAAAAAATATTCAGTGTGTACATATCCGTCATCATCACAAGAAAGTAATGAGTGACAGTCTATCTATCCAGCATCACCCATGAAATCCAACGAGTGAAGCATAAAATTAAAATGAAGAGCTGATCTGTATTGTGATGGCTCATTTCCTTATTCCACATCCCCGCATTAATTCTAATTATACCCAAGCTGTCCCAACTTCCTTTCTAGGAGAGGTTTCTTTCTCGGGTTTCTGTCATAGCTGCCTTTCCATGATAAAATACCAGGGAGAGCCAATATTGCTCACTGCCAGAGATAGGCTTCACACACATCCGGAGGTCTATTTATCAAGCAGTGCCAACACTAGCATTCTGAAGCCATGTACTATATACGCTTAAATCTGCTCAAACAAACACAAACAAGCACTGATACACAAATTATGTTGGCCATTTTTCAGCGCAATTATTATACATGCATATGTAAACAGGACTAAGTAACTGTAGAATGAGTTTAGGCCGAACGCAAAGATTACAGTAAACACAATGCATGTCCTGGAGTGCCAGCAGGAGACTGTTAGTCCAGGGAAGGAATCCGATCCGAAGAAAAAATGTTTTATGATAAAATTTGTTTTCTTCAAATATTTGTTTAAATACTGGAAATGAAAACATCTTTTTTCAACAAGCTTGACTTGTGTGCTATTTATCTCGACAGCAAACTAAATTCATAAGTTAACACCTGTTGCTAGAATTTCTGATCAAATAGTCAAAGATTTTTTTATTTTTATTTTCATGAACCTTCTTTGTAAAGATACAGATTAATACCTCTTAATCCCTGCATGTGTTCCAATTGTCCACTTGTGGGACCTTGAGGCTTTCCTTCTTCCTTTGAGTCAGAAGGCTTGCAAAATTTTTTGCAAACCTAAATACTCAGCATAAATTTAAAGATTTGTTTTCAAATTTAAAATGTTCTACTGTTCAATGAAGAGTGAAGCTGGGTATAGTGAGTGAGCGAATCAAATTTCTAAATGAACAAAAAATGCTTTTATTTTGAAGAACTTAAATTAGTGATACATAGAGTGATGTTGGAGGTAAAGGTTCTAAAATAACTCAAAGTCATTTAAAACAGAGATTTTTTGTTTCCTTGTTCTTCAGATTTATGTTATTTAGGTAGAACATGTCTAAGTCTCAATCTGAAATTATAATCTTTGTTAGAATAATGTGCATAATCAAAAAAGACAAAAGTTCTCAAATTCTAAAACCTTAATAAAGATAAAATGCATGTATAAATCATAAGTACATGAGTAAATAATCAACTCATTACCACCTAATAGTGGCATCAGTAAAAATATGTGAGACCTCAATTAGAAAATAAATAACATTAATACAGCAGTTTTCCTGACTATCTGCTAATTGTTATTTCTGGGAACATTTAGTTGTATCTAACTGTAAACAATTATTTTGTGACCTGTCTGCACATTATGTTCTCTGAAGCTATAAGGAAAAAGTTTTAGCTTCATTTTTCACTTATTATCATGCTCTCTATATTTTTCTGACATGTTCTCATGAAGATTTAATTTCCGCTCCTTCATTTCGACTCTGGACATTCACAGAAAGTCAAATTATATGGGCTGCAGCTCCACAGACAATCTCAAAGCATTAGCATCTGAATATGTATTGTGCTCCAGCCTCCCACACCAGCAGACTTTAATTTAAATATAACGCTCACCCGAAGTCCACTAACTCAAATTAGACCAGGGCACCATTTTATTATGTTATGTCTACAAATGTTTTATTGCAGAATTGCTGAGGGTTACAATAAACCATTTGTTGAAGTGTAATGGATTTTCTTGTTGAGATATTCAGTGTAATAAGATTATGTTCCATATGACTGGCTGAACTCTCTTGTGGATGATTTTTATAAGGATGCACTTTTTTTGATAGGTTTTAGAGAGGGTAGAGATACATTTTCAATATGTAATGTCATATTGAGAGCTTGGTTTCAGCTAGATGTGGGGATTGGATGGTGTCGCTCTACTATCACATAGAGTGGAGAAAATAAGCACTGAACACGTAAATATAAATAGCATATTCTCAGTAAATATAAAGATAACATTCTAATAAGTCTATTGGCATGAAATTACCACCAAACACAGGTAAAAAGAAACACACACACACACACACACACACAC
>NW_015113077.1:407866-409107 GCF_001443285.1 Poecilia latipinna | reverse complement strand
ATTGCTACTGTTTGTGCTAATGTTAATGCACTGCCTTCTGATTTTTAATTTTGCAAAAGTAAACCTCAGATGTTTACTTTGTGGCACTAATTTACCCCCAAAAATTCTCATCTCTTAGCAACAGATTAACAACAAATATTGTTATTGTTAAAAAAAACCCATAAGATTTCTTCTACTCTTTTGAAATACTTTGTATCTTATGCTAGTAGCCTTTTCCTTTAAAATAAGCTTTTTGGCTAATTTTTTTTATTTATTAGCCATGTTTAGGACACTGAATGGAGGAGGTCAATGTAAGACAACATGCTAATGATACCCTACATGCCACTGACAGGATTCAGGCTAACATTCGCATTTTGGCTAATTTCAGCTCATGCACTAATTTTAACATACTGAATGGAGTAAGTCCATGTTTCTCAACATGCTTGTGACTTTGCACATGCTGTGGAGTGCATTTTAGCTTACTTTAGCATTGATGCTAATTTTTAGCATCATAACGCTGGGTTCCAACCGACAGGCACACTTACACAGGCAGCTTAGATTTCTTCAGAAGTTTCCTAGTTATTCCTTAATAATCCATTAGTCCNCACACACACACCCCCCCACACACACACACACACACATACAAAACAAGCAGTCCACACAGGAACTAAGTAAATCAAGTCTAGAAATTATGTGAAATATTACTGGACAGGTGAGATTTTTACCCATTGTCCCACCCAAACTGTCCTTATATCTTAAAAGTTGCCTGAGAGTCCTCCATTCTGTTTGATCTACAGTTTGTTTCATAGTTTTTCATTGAATTATGGTCTCATCTGACCAGACTGTATTGTCCCAGTATTTTATGTGGTTCTTCAAGTGTTCTCCACCAAACTAGCTTCAACTTGATTTTTCATCTGCAGTAGTTTTTGGGTAAGGAAGGCATGTAGCATAGTTGTTACTGGTTTATTGTGTCCCCATACTAGAATGTTCAGAAATTTGGAAATGTATCTGTATCTAATTTAGTTAATTTCATTTCAGCTTCATCCCATACCACCAGTTCACAACACATGCAATCCCAACATTAAAGTCAAGTCCAGCAAACATATTCCAAATTGATCCCATATCAAACAATGCAGTGAAGTTCAGTTTATTATTCAAATTGCTAAGAAGTTATCTAAGAGTGCGTTCACACTGCAGCCTGAAGTGACTCAATTACGATTTTTTTGGCAATTCCGATTTTTTTGCCAGGGCCGTTCACACTA